>NC_142895.1:14510000-14615000 GCF_054131105.1 Drosophila navojoa | reverse complement strand
TCAGTTTAGCTGTAAATCATCCAAAAACCATATCGATTTTCAGTTCTGAAAGTCTACTATAAACATGTTCCAGAAAATATACATAATACGAGAAATTTTTATATCATATAATCCCTTGGTGCAGACAGAATATCGAGTTGCTTTCCACTGCGTGCGAACAACCTATTTTGAAAGAGGAAAACTTATGACTCAGGTACACAGCCTAGGCCACACGTACACATGTATATTACATACATATGTATATATGTGTATATGCATGTGGTTGTACTTCTATAGAGTCCAACCAAGCCACGGTTCGCCACATCTCGTGCATTCACAAATCAAAACGAAATTCATCTCATGGCTCAGTTCGAGTAGTAGACAAGTTAGCTGCTTGGGTTATGAGCTATACAGTTAACCTGAGCCAATTTCTTTTTTTTTTTATTATTATTTTGATATATACTTGGTTTTTTTTTTTTTTTTTTTGCTTTGGTTTTGGTCCAGCGACGTGGTCTACGTGCTTGGGCAGCTGCCCAGCATTCGATTCAAATTGAAAAATATATGCGAATCGGACTACGTGTGTGTGTGTGTGTGTGTGTGTGTGTGTGTTGCTGGGCGAGGGGCGGTGTGAGTGGCTTTTGAGCTGTAGAAATTGCTAGACAAGTTCTCAAAGTGCGCACCACTTACATAAGTGGGCAAATTTGTTGTTGAACTGTGGTGCCGAGGGGGGCTGATTGGTTGGTGGGCTGGCGGGTTGGGGGGCTGGCAGGTTGGCAGGTTGGGCAGCCTTGCCAGACGTTCAGGGTGCGGTAAATTGATCAGAAATCACGTTGAGGAAATTGCTTTAAAATGTGCAAACGCAGACATTTCCATGCGACTGGCGCGTAGCCCGACCTCCCCACGATTGTGGGTGTGTGTGTGTGTGGAGGGTGGATGGGGTGGGGGGTTGATTGACTGAGGTGACTGAGGCTGGGGCAGACGCCAATTAAACTTGTTTGAAATTCAATGTAATACGCTTTTATCTTGCATTCATATTATTATTTTATTTCATTTCTGCTTTCTTTCTTTCTCTTTTTTTTTGTTTCATTCACCATTTTATATTATATTTCTTCTTTTTTTTTTTTTGTCTCCTCTGCGCTCCTCTTTTCTCTCGTCAGATCAATTTGCAATGTTGGGCATTGTGCGTTTAATGAGCTGCCCGCTGAAAAGTTGAGCACTTGAGACAGCATTGAAATTGATTGATTGATTGATGGATGCTGACTGCTGGCTGCAGGCGATTGGCTGTTGGATACTGGATGCTGGATGCTGGATACTGGATACTGGAGGCAGCGCCTCCTTATCAGGGCCGAGCTGAAAGGCAGCAATTCATTAACATAAATTACCCGCAGGCCGTGGTAACGAAAACCGGTTCCGTCTATTAACTTGTACTCGATTAACATACAAGAGATACACGGAGATATGGCAACATTAACAATAGAGAGAGAGAGAGAGATATGGAGAGATAGAGACAGGGAGAGAGAGATTCGGATACGCAATCCTGTTGCACTCACATTTGATTTGATTGATGATGATGGCACTTGAGTGCGCACGATAATCATTTATAAGGCGAATAAATGTTTACTTAAAATCCGACCCACACACTCCTTGACCCCACGTTCCTGGACACGCCGGCCATGAACAGCCCGCAGTAGCAGCCACGTTTCAGACCGACAATGCGCCGAGATTCGGATTCCAGATTCCAGATTCGAGATACAGTTTTAGATTCAGTGTCTGCCAGATACGTCGAGGTCGTTGAAATTATGAAAGCCTCGCACAGTGACCACGAAATGTAAGTGCACAGAATGCAAATGTGAGAGTTTACTAGATATATCATGTGACTTAATACTTTGATCTAAGCAAATGTGAGATTGAAAAAAGTTAAGCCTATTATATATGTATGCTTATTGAATGATGATTGATTGAATGATTGACCAGCGAATTTGAAATCAAAAATTTTGGTACTCAGCATGAATATAATGGATTACAGCCTATTTACCTCATATCATCTATGATTGACATTGATTGACGGGCTAATGATTGGCATGCGATACTAATGGAATAATTTTCAGGCTGAATAGAAGAAATAAATGAAATGATTGATCCTGATTGACTAGCTAAGTGCAGACTGAATATCTTATATTAATCAAAATAACTATAATAAACATATACATATGACAAACAGAACGATTGATGGTGATTGACTCGTTGATTGATTGATCGACGTATAGCATATCACATAACGTATAGAAAAATTTAAAAGCTTGCTGTTGATCAAACCTAACACAAAGCAATATAATGTTGACTAAGCTAATGATTGTTGAAGATTAATCATATGATTGATCGGCTAATTGTTGGTAGATGGATTGACTTATTGATTCAAGGGAAAACAAATGTTGAAGCTAAGCAAATATAAATTATTTCATAGACAATATCGGACTGATTGAGACGTGCGAAGCACAAAATTTAACTTTCAGAACGATAAAACTTTACCTAGCAATGATTAAGTCACTGATTGACTGATTGATGGGCAGATTACAGCCTTGCAGCACGAAAATACTTCTCCTGCTGCTCGATACAGTAGAAAACCGCATGGAATTTCATTAGTTTTGTGGCTAGACTAAGGCCACTGTGCCGCCTCGGGAGACTACGGGAATGGATGTGGATTTGGATGTGGATGTGGATGGCGGCGATTGCGACTGGGCGCAGCTCAGCTCGCCGAAGGCCTGTCAGCTGCAGCTAGCGTAGAGTCTGGCCCTGTCAGGGCATGCCCCGCGAAATTTGCATTACAATTGGCTGCCATCAGCGGGGGCGAAGTGTGTGAAGTGGGCGTGTCTTTGGCATATGGCGCACTCCAACTTCAACTTATCTTCAGTTGCTTGTGGTGTGATTGTACGACTCCGTAGATAACAGAAAAAACTCAAGTATTTCTTGCAGTATTTTCAGACTACGAGTTAAACATGTCTTAAGTGTCGAATTTGGATATCGAAATTAGATAGAGTGGCTGTCAATCAAAATTTGCAGGAATAGATTCGATGGCATCCACTCGGAGTACTCAAATCTTAGAACGTTGCTTCTAAGCAAAATCCGTGATAAAATCTCAACTCAGCGAAAACTTTTACGTGGTAGAATCTTATCAGAGAGAGAGAGAGAGAGAGAGAGAGAGAGAGAGAGAGAGAGAGAGAGAGAGAGAGAGAGAGAGAGAGAGAGAGAGAGAGAAAGAGAGAGAGGGATAGAGAGAGAGGCAGAGAGAGAGAGAAGGAGAGGGAGAGAGCACAGACAGACAGCATCGTCTTGCTAATCATCCGCCTCTCTCCCTCTCTTTCTGAAATACTAAGTTTGACCATATGAACTGAAATTCAACCCAAGACTACAATAATTTCTTCATCACCTTACCAACTTCGATTAGGTGGATTGGGACTTCAGCTCTGCTAGTGATCGGAAGCCTAAATTTGTCACAACGAATCGCATTTGAATCCAATTGAATGCGCTTCATAAATATATGGAAAGGTCACTGTGATGTTCGACAGGGAATAACCAGAGCTGACTGAGGGTCATTGACCCCTGTCAGTTACCCGGAATTCATACGGAACTTGCTGACAATTTGCCAGGCATCAAAAATATGAAATGAAATGCCAAACGCTGCACTCCCCGCTGCTGCGCTGTGTGCAGTCCGTTCCTCTCTGATTCCGCTCTAAAAATGAGTATTGATAGCGCCTGTCGTCACTTCGTTATCTTTGGACTTATGAACAAAATATTTGTATGCGGCAACGTCTCAGTGTGGGCTTGATGTGTTTATTCCACTGGAAAGCTGAGTCAGCTCACAGTTATTAACAAATTCCAAGAAAGCCCAAGATTGAGAGCAGAGGAGGGAATTTTAGAGCTGCAAGAAATTTACTGTACAAACGTTGACCTATAAGTAGCTCACCTGGAAGGCGTGTGGAGATGGAGTAAGACTGGGGAGCTATAGATTGAAATGCGCCCTAGACTACTCTTATATAATATTTATTTGGAGTAGGCAATTATCTAGTTATCTAGGGGCTGAGCTGAAGCATATGGATAAGGTGGATAGTTTTCTTTTTTCTGTCCTGTTTAAGTTCTCAATGGCAAGAGACTTGCTTGGTATACAATAACAGTAATTGCGTTGTTAAAGCCTTTATAATTGTGTAATTATATAATTTCATTAGTCATTAACAAAGTTGCTCTTCCTCTTTTCACTTGAGCAAGAATATTCATTCACTCGACTCTCACGGAAGTAACGCAAAAGTTGGTAGAGAGTAGATACTCTGACATACTCATATACATACTTGGGCATATTTTACCTGAGCTGAACTCGAAGTAATTATGCATAAATAATGCGATAAGCCGTAAATGGCATCATCTCTCTCTCTCTCTATCTCTCTCTTTCTCTCTCTATCTCTTTTCTTTCCTTACGTGCGGCCCCTTAAGCAGACCTAATTGGCGCACCCAGCGGGCTCAAGTACTTCCCAAGTATAAACACCCAGCAATGCACTCTTCATGCACTCTAAATTTTTGTTGTTTCATAGATTTTAATGCAATACGCAAAGGTGAAGACCAAACAGTGCACATGCAGGGGCAGCGGAGAGAGGTAGACAGAGCACTATTAAAAAAAAAGAATATATAGCTACAGTCGAGTCTCTATAATCTGTACTACGCTAAGTCGAAAATCGCAAATAAATCGAAAGAAAATTCTATCGCCTGGAAACGAATTCGTTCTCTATCATTCCCGATAATTTGAATTTATGTGCAATTGCCATTTGGAACTATCGAGACTCGACTCTATACAGAATATATACAGGTGTGTATAGAAGAAGATATACAACATTTTATATTGTTATACCATATAGTGCTTGCTATAAAGATTTTAGGAAATTGACAAATATCAATAGAAGCATTTGCACTTCCCAAAGTTATCGATAACTCAAGCATATGCCAAGGCATAATTATCGATAAGAGTCTCACTCTGGCTTGGTCCGCTGCTCTTTGCATCAAATGCAGTGCAAACGTGCTTAAACATGTTTAAGCAAGTCATTCACGTAGCATGTGCCAGTCGTGCATACCCCACTGCAGCACGCCAACAGCCAAGTGACAGTCAAGAGCCAGCAATTGAGCCAGTACTTCATTTAACTGGAAGACTTCTTTGATTGGCTGTCAGACACGTTCTGAGTTGTTGTTGTTGTTGTTGTTGTTGTTAGTTGAGAGTTAAAAAAAAAACAGTTACCATTGCAGTTGCTAATTAAGCCAACTGCATTTTTAATTAGATATCCGTAGAAGCAAGAAACCCACACACACACGCACACGCACACATACGCACACACACGTGCGCACACGTAGTCCTTGGATGGAATTGGATGCGTTGCGTATACGACACGTCTGACGGGCGATAAATTAAAATAGTATAAAAGAAATTGGCTGCTTGGCTGCTAACCAGCAGCAAAGCTGCAACTGACATGTAGAGCTACACACACACACACACACACACATACAGCATATCTATGTGTGCATGTGTGAGAGAGTTGGTTGAACGCTCAACCGTGTGCATAAATCATCAACAAGAACGAAAAAAAATATATATATTTATGAATATTTGCGCGAATTGCCAAGCATATTAAAATAATATATATAAATATACATATATACATACATATATATGTATATATATAGGTGCAACGGCGCCCCTAGCCATGTGCGAAAGAGCCGGCAATAGTCGAGCTAATTTGATGAGCTTAGCAGCCCCAGGGCTATTGGACTTTTGGGGTCACGCTTTGGGGTCGACTAAGCAGCGCTTTGTCCGGCATGTGGTGCCGGTGGTGCAGGTGGTGCTGGTGGCATGGCATGCGGCCCCACTGCAGCGCGCACGAAATTAAGGGGCGCAAACGGTGAGCGAATTTGTGGAGTGCACTCAGCGCGATCGAAAACAAACGGCAGCCATGGCAGCCAATGCAGCAGCAGCCAAGCTCACGCACACACACACACAGATACACAAACCTCACTCACACACACACACACACATAAGCTGGCAATTGACTGCGTTGTGTTTGCGTGTGGTGGAAATCGTTTGAACACCTAGACGAAACTTAACTACGCAATCAGCCAAATAACACGCACGCAGTGTGCTCGAGTAGGGTATGCCTGACTAAGAGATACCCAGCGTCGACCATACTAATGTGTGTACATTCTAAATGCGGCCTACGCACTTAAAGTCTTCATAAATTCGACATATCTTAGGGGCAATAAGTCGAAGGATCTAAAAATTTGGTATTTAAGGTATTTAAGTACTAAAATCTGCGACATTCTTAAGCAATAAATAGCCGCTCAATATATCTGTGGTATTTTTCCAATCAATTGATAGTTTCTTATTATTAAATATAAAATACGGCCAATTTTATATACTTATATATATGTGTATAAGAAACTGTTTATAAAATGATTAATATGCAATGAGTAAAAAAAACCTATTACATTATATATTATTAATTATGATAAAATTTTAAATAAAAAAAATATATATTGAAAAATTTAATACAAAAATATATATATATTTTAACCATTTATTTTTTAAATTTAAAGATTTAATAGCATATTAAAGATTAACTTTATTTAAGATACACATATATACAAACATCCTCATGCCTCATACCTTCTGCTGCCCGCCTGTTGCATGCCTCTGCACAAAACCGATATACCCTAGCTCTAGCCTCATTTCAATGGGCTCAAAGTACAACAAATGAAGTTGAAATGCCGTTAAATGCTGTGAAAAGCCATTTACTAATTTGCGGAACGCATTCAATAATCGAAATAATAATATTTTATAGTTGAACATATGCATGTGTGTATATATGTATCGATCTATAAATATTTATATGTTCTATATGTTTACATGTCTAAATTATATGCGTGTATGTTTGTCAGTGTGTGTGCGTGCGATTTGTTTCACTAAGTAGAGTCCATTAGAGATGAAAGTCCATTTTATAGACCAAAAACAGTTGCGCAAGCCAAATGATAACGACTGTGAAATACCCTAGCAACCCAAACTTCAACATAGAGAAGCTCAAATTGTTTGTTTTATAGGTATTATAGAAATTTCATAAGATAGAAACTAGTTTGAGAGATAGGAACATGATAACAGAGAGAGAGAGAGAGAGAGAGAGAGAGAGAGAGAGAGAGAGAAAGAGAAAATAGCTAATACTAGATATCTCCACTTCTATCACATTCCGACAGTATTTAAATATTCTTACGATATGTAAAATTAATGTGGCCAACAATTTGGTTGAATTGCATTGTCAGACATATAATCCACTTTGTTTTACCTGCATATAATCAACAAATAAATATAAATTCTGGCAATCAAATCGAAATTCGCTTTTGATGCGATATGATAGTAAAATCAATTAGCATAATTATTTAGACGAACCTAAGGCAACTGCTTTACTGGTTTTCGATTTTACAAAAGACGAAAATTTAATTTATAGAATTTAATAAATATAACTTTAAATTTAATTAGAGTTTGAGCTGAAAACTTAAGCAAAAATCTATAAAATAAATATATTGTATATAAATACTAGCAGAAATACTGAGTGTATAATCATACATGCATCCATACATTTGTGCATACATACATACATACACTTAAAGATAAATATATAGGGCATGTGATTGGCTCGACTTCTACTCTTTAATCCACACACTCGCTGTCTCGCTCGCACGCATGCCAAGCCCTAACTCAGCTATCCTTAAGTCTACAAAGTCAAGCCTAGGAATCTCTTATACGCCAGCATTTATCTTATACACATTAAGCACAGCTAACTCAAAGTGAGAGAGAGAGAGAGAGAGAGAGAGACAGAGCGGTAGTCGATCACTCCTCGCACCTTATCCTTATCTCTTATACATAGAAGGCTAACGGATGGCATTGCATTTGTTTAGCATTATGTCACTTCCGGTTTGTTGCGCTTGCTTCCATTTCCGTTGCAGCTGCAGATGGAGCTGTTCGACTGCTCAAGAGATTCGCTCTCCATATTTAACCACCCATGCATATCACTATATTTATATTAAGCCATATGTTTCCGTTCGAATTTGGGGCCGCATGACCTTGGCCAAGTGGGGCACTTCTTGTGTGTTGCCCACCCAAAAAAAAACATATACATATGTATGTATATATAAAGCAAACAAAACTAAACAACATATCTAATGCCGACCACAGTGAATTTGAATCAATTAAAATAAATATGTTACTCAATTGAGATATACACTAACGAGCATACAAATGGGGTACTTTCCAATTGGAATGCATATCGCAAGACTTTTACATGAAAGAGTATAAAGATATACAATTGTATAGCTCTCTCACACACACTCACACTCGTGCAAGTAATTGGAGTACATCGAAATTGCAATGCATATCGAAATATCGCATGCTAAAGAGAGCGAGACGCAGAGCACTCTTATACTAACGCAGGCCAACCAATATACTCTCACATACATGTGGATGAAGACGAATCAGCAATAGTCTAAAATATGTACATACACATGTACATATATGCATATGTATATTTATACTTTGTCAGGGCATTCGTAAGTCGATGTAAGTTGAATGCTCACTTTTCCAATCATTAACGATTTTTCTCATTTGTTTATATTTGCCATGTGGTGGATATGAATCACAGAGTGGGCAATGCATTTCCACATGTAAATGAATCACATCAATGAGCGCGAGAGTGAGAATCCATCCAATCGTAAATTAGTAAATACATACACACACATACTTCCATATATTGAAGCACTCATTTATCTATGCTGCGTGTCGAAGGCCGAAGGCCACTCAGCGCTGCGAATTTGAGCTGAGTATAACGGATCGACAGCTGATAAGCTTGTTGTCCAAGCAAGTTTGGCGTTGAGTGAGTTTATCAGTCGATGCAGACGCAGAGCGCACAAAATCAAAACAGTGTGAGAGAGCGAGGGAGAGAAGCAGATGAACGCCAGAGAGCCGCGAGCACAAATGTACCAAAACTTGTACTCTTTGGTACACTGGATCGTTGAATTGGTACACTTAATGTGACGAATGAATGCTGTATTTCGCATGTTAAATTAAAAGGAGTTTGCACGTTAAGCTTACTAAAAATATAGTCTCAAATAATTTTGCCTAAATGACTCACAAATTTCATGGAAATTATATATGTATACATGAGTGTGTATATTGCGTGAGAGTGGTACACTTGGCGTGTCTTGCTTTTGGTACACATTTTTTTCGAGTGACGGCCGCTAGCTGTGAGCGCCTCAGAGTTCGCTCTATGAATTGAGCAAGTCTGTTGCCTGCCGCTCTCACTCTCTTACTCTCTGCTTCGTATATGCATGTGTGCGTGAGTGTGTGTGTGTGTGTGCGTGTGCATGTTGTTGTGTATTGCGCGCTCACTCTGACTCGCTCGCATACGTGCCGTTGCTGTTGTTCTAAGCTTTCAGTCGTTTCGCCGTCGCCAGTGGCATTTTGTGCTTGCTGCCGCACGCAATGTGATTTTCTGTGGGCACAGGCCGCGCTTCTTGTTATTGTTGTTGTTGCCTGCTAACTGTTTACCTTTTAGCAAGTGTAGTGTGCTTTTGTTTTTCTGTATATTTTGTTTTTGTCGTGATTTGTTTTGTTTCTGGTGTTGCTTTTTGGCAACTGCCGTTGCTCTGGTCATGTCCGTTAATCATGACTACGATCGCAAGTATTTGCGCAGCATACGCGGAATCTCCAAGATTGTCTGCCTGGTAAGTAATTCATCGGCCACGCCTACAAGAACAGCAATAACAGGCAACACTCTCATGCTCCTCTCTTCTTCTTCTTCTTCTCCTTCTTATTTGCCACTCATTTAGCTGTGCGCCTTCATCGGTTTCCTCTGCATCGTGTGCAGCTCGGTGCGGCTGAGCAATTATCGCGGCTGCTTCTACATAATCGTCGTTCTCCTTGGCTTCGCTGTGACGCTGACGCTGCTGCTCTGCCGCTACCTGCGGCTCGGTCAGAGCTGGCGATGGAACTCGGCGTCATGGTCGCTGGGCGTGCACGCGTCCCTGGCCATCACCCATTTCCTTGCCTCTAACTTCGTGCTCGGCCTGAGCGTCAATGCCTATACGGCTGCCGCGGTGAGTTGAGCTGGCGCTCTCTTATACTTATACACATATACATATATACATATATTTGAACTTGTCTCTCTCTCTCTCTTTCCTTCTGTGCTCCTTGCAGTTCTTTGGTCTTACGATATTTAGCATAAATGGCCTGGAGGCCTACAGCTGTTATAAACGCACTTGCCAGCGCGATGTGGCTACCCAAACGGTCTAGACGCTGCCCCGCTCTACCCCTCCGATCAAGAGGCTGTGTGGACGCGCTGAACTAGGCGCTATTTGTATTATCTTAAGCTAGTGTCAATTGAATGTGTCTATGTGTGCATGTATGTACGTATGTGTGTGTGTCTGTGTGTGTTTGTCTAGTGGAATAAAGTCTTAAGTAAGCTAGTTAAGCTAAAAGTCACATACTATGTATACCAAGTTATTGCCCAGTTTGTTTTTGTGGCCCGATTAGCTTATCAATTAGATATAGATAAAGGGCATCGGCGGCGTCTAACTGTAAACACGCTCAGTTATCGAATTCGGTCAGAAACGATGCGGGCAGAGCGCAAAGCAGAGACGATACTGCGCTTTATCCATTATGTCATGAACGCGTGCGATTGCAAGGTGCCAAATAGCTGAGCATGAACCGAAGAGTGTAACAGAGCGGGAGAGAGAGAGACTGGAAGAGTGCGATGAGCGTGTGGAGAGCGAGGGCTGGAGACTTGCAATATGAATGCGAAAGAGACAGCAAACACCAAGTGCAGCATATGATGCCAATCAAAGCTCTTAGAAAATACATACATACATACATATGTATGTATGTATGTCTGTATGTACATACATATGTAAATTGAAATCGGGAGAAATTACTCAAGCCTAAATATAGTCGCAGTTTATTTGGCTCGCTTTAAGCAAGTGCGCTTACTATTAACGTCAATTTTCGTGCAAATCTGATTAAGTTTGAACTTTGTAACTTATTTTTTGGCCTTCGTCCCAATTGTCGGTCCGCCTGTCTGTCAACTGATTTGGCCTCCAGCGTCGAACTACAGTTAAGACGCTCTGGGATTGTAGTCTCCAATTCTCCAATGAGAGCCGCACTGGCGACGTCTGTTGCCATTGTTAACTTTTGTAAATTTGAACTTATGCGTTAACCTGCCTCTAACTCTACACGACCGTTCCACCCCGCACCGTCCCGGCCCTTGGGCCAACACTTTTTGCATAATTTACCTTGAGATTTTTGCCATTGCCATTGCCATTGATGTTGTTGTTGTTGTTGTTGTTGCTGTAACTTTTGTTGGCAGCTGATGAAGTTTTTGGCTGGCCCAACGTCTATTTAAAGCTTGTTTATTTATGTTATTGTTACAGTTTACTGTTGTTGTGCTGCTGTTGCTGTTGCTCTTGCTGTTGTTGTTGTCTGCCGTCTGCCAGAGTCTCCATTCTGTTAAGCACCTCGCTTACGTCTCTCACTCTCTCACTCTCCATGTGTATGTTTGTGTGTGTGTGTGTTTGTGTGTGCACATACATAGTATATTTATTAATTTAATGAACTGCGCCATATCTCACTGCATTTTATGTGCCTCAAACCACCCATCCCCCCCTCTCTCGCGCTCACTTTAAAGCGCAGCTCACTCTCTTATACTCTGTTTGTGTGTGTGTTTCTGTGTTTGTGTAATTCAGCTAGTTACAGATTAACTTGGCCTGCTGCCTGCGCTTATCAACTTAAAGGAGCAAGCAGGCACAAGCGTGTCTATGTGTGTGTGTGTGTGTGTGTGTGTCTGTGTTTGTCGTGGTAAATAAGTTGGGACCACTTTTCGCTGTTGCTGCTTTAACTGATCAATCTTGAGCGGGGCTGTGGTCTGGCGGGGAGGGGGCGTAATTTAAGAGAGCACGTGGCTGACGAGGAGTGCGAGAGAACGGGCTGTTCTCATGAATCATTGGGTGGGCGTGGCCAGGGAAGCATTTAATCATTACTCACACTCAATTCGCCAGCTGCCAATCGAAAGGAAAAGAGTACAGGGTATACGGCATTGTACAAGTACTGGCACCGGCGCAATACCCAACTGCGCCAACCGCCGCCGCCCACTGCAAACTTGACTTTCCCATTCGAGTCACGCAGAGGGAAATTAATTAGCCCAGTTGAGCTGTTGGCCAGCTGGCCAGTTAGCCAGTTTGGCAGCCCCAAATGGAAGCGTGCCTACGGACTATTTATGGCTCTAATGGGGGTCGCTGCAACACTGGCCCCAAATGCCAATGACAATGAGAATGCCAATGATCATGATCATGATGAGCATCATGATCACGAGCGAGCGCTGCTGCCAATGCAAATTGACAATTCAATAAAAAACACTTGCGATCCGAAACGGATCAATTCCAATTGAATTCGAATAGCTTTGATCCCAGCACTGGGTATCAGGTAGCTGAAATACCCTGTAAATATGGGAAATAAGCAGTGATGGCTTTCATTGGCCATATTTGAGTTTTTAGCTAAGAAGGAATATGTATTATAATGGTCTATAGCTATTCTATAACTATATATACCCTGTAGATAAATACAAAAATTGATAGCTTTCTTAGAGTATAATCATATATCTAAATTCTTGGGTCTGATAGTAAATTTCAGTCAATATTTATACGAGGTAAATATTAAATATGAAACTATAGGGTATATCTGAGCTTTATACCTATGTATATAGGTTTCCATAGATTTATTCCATTGAAATCAATTGAAGCTACTACAGATCCTCTCTAAGCCCTAGCCTGTATATAGGAATTTTAATGTCCTTCTCCCATATCCACTTCCTCTTTTTAGGTAGGACTAATGTTATAAATGGCAGTCTCGCAATTTTCAGCAGATTAAAGTGAATTTCTTCAGTGAAACATATTAATCACTTTTGGCTTACCCGCTTAATTTATAGTTTGTTCTCCAATAAATGTCTGCGTCATGTTTTACAATCAACAAAAAACTGGAAAAAAGTAAACTAAAGCCCCATTTGATTGCACACAACATTGATTTTAATTAGTTTTAGGAACGTGTTCTTCCGTGGTCTGTGGTTTTACTTATCGAATAACCCAGCCCACAGCCGGGCGTAATTATAATTTAATGTTGTACAACAACTCATTTGCTATAATTAGTTACTTTGAGAGTAATCTGTTAAAATCAAATGGGGGTCAAATATCAGGGACTAAAGCAATTTGCTATGCGTAACATAATACCATAGCATACCCATGCTCCGCTTGGCCACGGGGTATGCCAGAAATGTTTTTGCTACAATCCGCATTTGGCGTACTCATGTTACCTGCCGCATTGACTGCGTACATAATAGATTCTGAGCCACTGTGATATACTTGTGTGTATAGCGGTAAGTGCTTCCAGTGGAGAAGACACCGACTAACCAAGAGAGCGCGTGCAGCTACCAGAAGTGTCAGACCAAGACAACATTGAGCATGCATATGCACATAAACATAACTGTTAATAAAGCGCCCTTCGCTCCTCTCTCTCTCTGTCTCTGTCTCTCTCTCTCTCTTCAATTAATTTCGGCGCGAGTCGAGTTAGAACTCATGGAAGAAAGTAGCCAGCAATAATTGTCAAGCACACGCACTCACACACACACACACACACACACACAAGAGCAGGCTTGCACACATGTTAATAATGCATATCTCCTCACCTACTCTCCTTCACTTTATTTACTTGTGCTTTTGGCACAGCTGCTGAACTCTGCAGGCTGAATCGTACTCATTTGAATAGTTTTACAAGTCTACAGAACTCAATTTCTACACATCAGCTGCCATTGGGCAAAGCAAAAGCTACAAGCAGCACATATGCATAACTGTTAATAAAGCGTCTTTTGCTCTCCCTCTCTTCTTTGATTTCAGTGTAAGTGAAGCTAGAGCCAATGCTAGACAGTGACAAGCAATAATTGTCAAGCACACTGACACACACACATGCAAATGCAAGTGTGTACATGCAGACACTCTCTCACCCACTCTCCTGCATTTCGTTGTCTTGTGCTGTGGCACAGCTGCTTAACCCTGCTGCGTGAGAAATTCTCATGTGAATATTGTTACAAGTCTACAAATGTCAATTTCTACATACCAAGTTGCCATTGGTCAATGGTCAAAATAACCGTTATATTGCTGTTCAATTATGTATTTAGAGCGCAGAAATTAATTAATAATGGAGCATTAGCCAATTGAGCGCCTTTGGCATTTGTCCAGTGCAAACAAAACGAATTCGATCAGATGTCCGAACACTTGCAATTAAATGTCAAAATAACAAACACTTATAAAGAGCGGAAAATCGCAACAGTCGCGATGCCAAGGGGCCAAGGGGGCCAACGGGTGGGCGGACGCGTTTAATTAATGAAATCATTTTCAAATCAAGCGCGCATTTAATCAAAGCGCCCCGTTCAAGCGAATGCTATTTGTCTGTCTCCCCGTCCGTCGGCTCGCTGCTCCCCTCCCCTTTGTCCGCTGTGCGTCATTTGTTTTGTCCTTAGCTTAGAACTGATCCGTCCCCGGCCAACGCGACGTCTGCCTCAGCCCGCTTTGCGGTCGGCATTTGCTAAATGGAGCATTCCAAAGTGTTGCCCGCCTACAAATCGCTGCCACAATAATGCGCCCGAAGTCCGGCGCACGCAGGATGCGATGGCCAATGGACGTAATGATAGCGCTTCCTGCCGCAATTGCTGCCGACTGCCTCATGCCTCCTGGTCCTGGTCCTGGTCTTGCCCTACTCCTGTTGCTGCTGTTCATTGTTCGCCTCATTATCCGTTTATTGTGGCGTTTGTTGCTGTCGCTACTGTCCGTTATTATTTTTAGAATTGACATATAATCTCTGGTTGCATTTAATGGGCGTCCATGTCCCTTTGGCTTCGTCCTCGACCAGCCAATTTCGAGTTAATTAATTGCATCAATCAACATTTTAATAACCTGCTCTATCTCCGGCGCCCGCTCTCTTCATCTTCCTCTCCCTTCCACTTCCATTCTCGCTTCCTTTCTCACTCTCTCCCTCTCTTTGAGATGGACATCTGTGTTTCATCTCGAAAGTCAACTCGACTTAACTTCTGTCATCTGTCAATCTCCGTTTCGCCTCCTTTGCAGTTGGAGTTAGAAAAGCTCAGCACAGAAATGACCGACTGCAAGTTACCCTGTTAATAAAATAAAATTAAAAAAAAAATAATAATATAAAGAATATCTAGTACCTTTATATCTATATATCGTTAGAGAAGTGATCATTGCAATATTTTTTAGTTTTAATTTCAATAAAAAATATATATAAAATAGATTTAAAATTTTTATACTTCTAATTATTTATTGCAATAATGAATTAAATATTTTTTTAAATAAAAATCATAAAACTAATTTAATACATATATAAAATAATAGATTATATATCAATAAAGAAGGAAATAAGGAATAAATAATTAATATATTAAATACTTATTGTAATAGTAGGCTTTTACATCATGATAGATTTGTATGTATATATTTTCGGTTTGTAACGAATCAAGATTGCCATGAGATCAGTGTTTTGGCCTTTGGAGCCTGTAGAAAACATTCGTATAGTCAGTCATTCTAACAAAATTTCTCATCGGAGTAACACTAAATTTTTTTTATTTATTTATTTTTATTTTTTGGAAATTTTTCAAAATTCACAATAAAATTTTTGTCTACGCGTATTCGTGAAAAAGTGCTTAAATATAATGGTAATACCTTGCTCTTACTATAGAACATTGTCTATTCCATCATTAAGAATAAAATTATTGCGGTTTTGTCACACAGTCGGATGTCAGATCCTGGATGGGAATACGGAAGTTTCTGTATTTCCCATCTCAACTGAACACTTGCGTCTTAGCTTCTGGACGTGCTCTTGACCATCCCGATTGCCTGGAGCATCTGATATGGCCGTATGTATATAACTAAAGATTCCTATTTACAGCGTCTTCAGTCATACAAGTTTTTTTTTTTTTTGGTTTAGTAAGTTTCGTTAAACGCATTCCATTTGTTGGGTTAATAGCTTTAGCGTATTTTCCAGCAAATTGTCTTTAAAAAAGCTTTTGCAAACTTGTCTTCGCCCAACTTAAAAGCAGTTGCCTACGATTGGCTTGGCTATGAGCTTTCGTGCAGCGCTTTCATTGAGCTTTTGAGAAACGCATTTGAGCTTGAACTAATCGAAGCCATAAACCATTGTTGATGATTTCGTACAGCTTTTTGCCAGCTTGTAACAAAAGCTGCAAAGCTTAAGTTGAGTGTAATCAAAAAGCTGTAATAATTAGCCACTTCTGATATATTCAAAGTAATATATATAGATGAATTTATTGGATTTTCTTATATCCTTTAAATATTATAGGAAGCTTTCAATCTCATCAGCTAGATCTTCTCGCAATACAATAATACCATATTTATACATGTAAAGTCAATTATAGATGTTAAAAACTTTATAATGCATATATTAAACGCTTCTGACAGCTGAAATGATTTGGAATTGTTCGTAAATTCCTTGAACTTGTAAGCTACAAAGGGTATAAAGATGGCTAAGCTTTCCTATCTTTCCACTATCTCAATTCCCTATCAATAATATTCTGTATATCGAATTTCCTATGAAGTAACTGTATACAGATGGATGTATTGAATTAGAAACCATTCCACAGAGGGAGACTTAAGGATTGTATGTTCCGTAGATATACAATATCCACATGGAGGGGCTATCAATTGCTGCCTGCCAAAGTACTCTAACCCGGTTTTCTTTCTCAATGTGACATCCTACATTAACAAGATATTTTCGCTTAGCGACGATTTATCAGTTGGATATGCAGATATATACACGCATATCTCGATGTGTATATAGAGAGAGAGATAAACGTGTCAATTTGCTTACTTAATAATCCTTATCTATATCAGCATCGTCTCATACTTTCATTAATTTTCCGCTTCGATTGGGAAATTCAAATGGCGTCAGTTTTCCAGTCGATGTGCCAAGAGGCTCCCCATCGATACATATGTATGTAGGTATAGATATATGTATATATATACGTGGATCGAGTTGCTTGGGGAACACTCATCATTTGTTTGGTTGTCGCGTTGTCGTTGGCTAATGAAACTGAAATGCTCTGAGCACTTAATAATAATTCATTCGGTTGCCAATAACTGATTGGCCAGAAAGATATCGCTATCTATCCCTCTCTTTCTCTCTCTCTCATACAATTTTGATCCTTGTGTAAAAAACTGCAAATGCAGCAAAGCCCAAACGCATTTTGATATCAGCTAACTGCATGTTAAATGCTTTAACAGTCAGTTAAATTTGATTTGAAAATTACTTTGCTGTAAACTTTTCTTCCTCTTCTAGCAGCATGGAAAGTTGCCGTTGCAATTTCTCTTCTTCTTGTTTGCTTTTTCCTACTTCATCTGGCAGTTGGTCAATGCGTCTGTTTGGCTGGCATTTGGCCAGGCTAATGCACTGCCAGCGAAACTATCTTTTTTGGCTTTTCCTCTCGTTTTATATTTTTGGCATAGTTGTGTGAGATTTCGCATCCCAGACGCAGTTGCTTGGAGCAGGAAGTTGGACGGAGCCAACGTTGACAACATTGCAGAGTGCGTAATTGCTTTTAAGCCTGATTTGAGGCACGCCCCGCGCGGCGCTATCTCTGTGGCATCTAGCGAATGCGTTGCTATTAGCGCTAAGAGCTGCGCATTGCCATTGCGCCTGGGCGGAAACATCGCAACGGGCACAGAGCGCCCACACACACACACGCACACACACACACAGATATACAAATATTGAGATACATTCAAGATACGAACTAAGCGCTGTGAGCTTCGAGCTGCGTCGAAGACCTTCAGTGGGCGTTTAACTACAGTTCAATGCATGCCGCAGCACCCTAGAAAGGAAAGAGAGAGAGAGAGGGACTAGTGCACGCGAGTGCTGAACAAATTGATTAGCTGCTTGAGGCAGAGACAATCAAGTGCGAAGCAATTAAAATAATCAATTACAGCGCCGATCGAAGCTGAGCCCGAATAGTGTCACGCTGCCATGTAAAAAGAGATACGCCACAGATGCACAGGCCAAGCAGCCGACAAACAACCGAGTCACTTGGTCAATAGCATTTTAGTTGCGGTCAACGAATCTGGCAAGTGCACAGAGCCAAACACAGCGCGACGGCTAGCAATACTTCGATATAGATACAGATACAGATATAGATACAGATATAGATATAGATACAGATATAGATATAGATATAGATATAGATATAGATATAGATATAGATATAGATATAGATATAGATATAGATATAGATATAGATATAGATATAGATTAGATATAGATATAGATATAGATATCGCTCTAGCTCTCGCTCTCGCTCTCGCTCTAGCTCTCGCTCTAGCTCTCGCTCTCGCTCTCGCTCTCGCTCTCGCTCTCGCTCTCGCTCTCGCTCTCGCTCTCGCTCTCGCTCTCGCTCTCGCTCTCGCTCTCGCTCTCGCTCTCGCTCTCGCTCTCGCTCTGCTCTCGCTCTCGCTCTCGCTCTCGCTCTCGCTCTCGCTCTCGCTCTCGCTCTCGCTCTCGCTCTCGCTCTCGCTCTCGCTCTCGCTCTCGCTCTCGCTCTCGCTCTCGCTCTCGCTCTCGCTCTCGCTCTCGCTCTCGCTCTCGCTCTCGCTCTCGCTCTCGCTCTCGCTCTCGCTCTCGCTCTCGCTCTCGCTCTCGCTCTCGCTCTCGCTCTCGCTCTCGCTCTCGCTCTCGCTCTCGCTCTCGCTCTCGCTCTCGCTCTCGCTCTCGCTCTCGCTCTCCTCGCTTCTCGCTCTCGCTCTAGCTCTCGCTATCGCTCTCGCTCTACGCATCCTCTCGCTCTCGCTCTCCTCTGCTTCAGCTCTCGCTCTCGCGTCTTCCCCGCTCATGCCGCTCTTCTCTCTCTGCTTCGCTCTTCTCTGTCCCTCGCGTTTCCCCCAATTGGGAGTGCTTGGTGTCAAGCTGTTACTCATCCCTCGTACATGCCTCTATTGTAGGTATGTATTATCCACTAGCCCATCTGTACATAATATTGTTGTGTAATTCGGCTAATGGTATTTGCAATCTGTGCCATATCAATGACATCATCTGGCTGCAATGCACTCAACAATGCTTTGTTTGTTATTTTGTAGCTCACATCTCCGATTTGTTTTGTATTCGCGCTTTGCTTCCAATGGCAGCCATCGCGACGCCTTGAGAGCAAATGCGATTTGTGTCCTTGTTGTTGTTGTTGTTGTTGTTGTTGCAGCTATTGCAATTGTGCAATTTGACATTGCTGAAAGCGCAGAGTCACATCGCTGGCGTGGGTAGCCCAAAGAGTTTCCTATAGCTGTTGCTATCGATATACATACATATGTGTAGACAGTCTGCATGCAACGAGGTTGGCTCAATGAGTTGCCTATTCAGTATACATATTATATACCATTTCACTTTACATTCAACCTACTCTTTGAGCCACCCTCGTCTTCATTCCTTCCACTCAATGCGAATGCTAAACTTGCCTAAGCAAATTGCTTCAATTGAAATTGTGAATCAGAGCGGGAGAGAGAGAGAGAGAGCGCGAGACTTTGGATCACTTCAAAAAGATCTCCGAAATGATCTCTCTCATTAACTAACAATTATGTCGACCATCATATGGCCAAATTGTTGCGATTTGTCACAGTCTAGTTAGGGAAATGAGAAACGCGTTTTTAATTTCGATTTCATATCTTATGCAAATCGTTCGCTTGGGTCTGGGCCCAAACTGTTATTTCGGTTGTGCGAATCGTCCGTTAATTTGCCAATCATTATGCATGTATGCATGCGACGGAGGTATTTAAGATATGCAAAACTGCCCCAGGCTGTTTATCATCGCCACATCTCTGTGCAGCATCAATCGCTCAACTTGCAGCCAGTTAGTTGGCCGCCTGGAGTTGGCCAAATTAATTGCATGCCAGCGCGCTTGAGCCCAAACAGTTGACGCCAATCAATTTGGCAATGGACTTGGCTGACAATTATGGGGAAATACGATAGCAGAGAAATTGGGGAGACCTACAGATTACAGATATGGGCATTGGTGGGGTGGCGAGAGGAGGTGCTAAAGTAAGAGATCTTTAATTTGAATATACCTTCAAGCAATTTATTATTGTATATCTCTATGTGTTCCATAATTTCCAATTGCCTGAGATCGGTGAAAATCAATTTACCTGCCTTTAAGCATTGCTCAATAAGAGCTGAGGACTATAGCTGGGTATATTTCAATCATACAATTTGACTGAGGGGGTACAACTGGAAAAGAGATAATTCTTCTGGTTTTCTTCCTTTTATTGCTTTATCGGAATTTCTCTCTTTCAAGATAGGCTTCTGTCTTTTCGACATATCTTTCTACCTATCTCTTTATGTTGCTTTACTCGAAATTAATCTCTGTCTCTCTCTCTCTCTCTCTCTCTCTCTATGGCGTTCATTCTCTCTAGAGATTTCAAATTTCTCAAGAGATTTTCTGCTACTTATCGCAATTTGTATCTAATCCTCTCTCCCTCTCTATCTGTCGCTTTTTATTTCTGGCTGTCTCTATTTCTATCCTGCTCTCTCGAATTTATCTGTCTCCAGATGTCCTTCCACTTTAATCTCTTATCTCTCGCCTCGCTTTTCTCTTTCTATGTCTCTCCCTCTCTCTATTTCTCTATCTCTATCTCTGTCTCTCTCCCTCTCTCTCCCTTTTTCTGTCTCGATTTCCACCAATCTTTCCCAAAATAGACCTTCCTTGAGATTTTCCATCCAAATCAATGTCTCTATCTCGCTTTCTGTCTATCTCTAACTTGCTCTCTCTCTCTCTCTCTCTTTCCTTTAACATCTCTATTCATAGTCTTTTGCTTATTAATATATATATATATATTGTTATCTCACTCTCTCTATCACTCTCTCTCTCCGTCTATCTGTTTCTTTTCTTCCTTTCCATACTTAATCAATCACCAAAACTCTACAGAATTTATTGACTTCTCTTCGTCTTCGACTAGCTGATATATATGTATATGCACTTTATCTCTTGCGTGGGCTGCCAATTGAATGCGTCACGTGCTGGCCACTAGAACAACAACAGCAACAACAACAATCCCAGCAGTCGCAGCAGCAGCAGCAACGTCAACTGCTGCGCATAATAGCATTTACAACGTTTACCGGTTTAAGGCACAGCTGATCGTGTTGAGCCGCTTCATTCATGAAGCTTCAATTGTTACCCGACTGCGCTCGCTCTCTCCCGCTCTCACTCACAGCATTTGCTGGCATTGCGCTCTCTCGCAGCTTAACGCCGCTCTTCGCAAGAGCTTTGGCTCGGCTCGCTCTCTCCCGCTCTCTCGGCTGTTACAGCGCTTTAAAAGTGTTTGACGGCGCCTGCGCGCAGCTCAGACAGTTGACGGCGTTCGCAGCGAGCGCTTGGCCAATCGTCGCGTTTCTCACTCGACTATTTGTTGTCTTTTTTTTTGTTTTTTTTTTTTTTTTATTTGACTCTCTTGATTACTGGGTTTGTTGTTTGCCGTTATCCCGAAATAGAAAACCAAATGCAAATGCAAATGCGTGCATGAGTGTGTGTGTGTGTGTGTGCGTGTGTGTGTGCGTGTGTGCTTGCTGTTGGCGCGGAAGTGTTGAGCCACCTTCGGACGCGCGATATCTGGCCACATCCTGCAATTACGCGCGTTTTTGCCGCGTTTCGTGCGCGTTTTCTGCTGTGCTGTGGACATAAACATTCAATTATTTTGTGTTTACTTTAATTTATTTCTATACACTATATATATATATATTTTTTTTTCGAGTGTTGATCGGGCGGCATTTCCGCATTAAGCAAAACTGCAAAGTGCTTCAACTAAACACAAGAAAAACGAAAATTGGGCAACATAATTGATACAACAACAGTAGATACCAACAAGTGCCATAAAATTATAAATAAAATGCAAATTAATAACGTTACTTGAGAAATACACTTAAAAGAAAAAAATAACAATAAAAATAAAAAAAATTTTGAGCAATTTGTTCGCGCTCTCTCTCTCTCTCACGCTCCTCGCTGTGTGTTCCGCGCTAATAGTTTCCTGTTTATAAAAAATAGAAATATACTTAAAAATAGAGAGAGCAAAATAACTGTGCCTAGTGTTGCAAGCTTTGTTGGCGCTGTGGCAAGTGGCAGTTGCAGCAACGTCAACAGCATAAAAATCAGCAACAATTGCTGTTGTTGTTGTTGTTGTTAATGCCTGCTGCTAAAACACGCTTAACAAAATACTTTTTACTTTTATGGCCAGCAACTGGCAGCAGCAACAGGCAGCAGCAACAGCAACAACAACAATAACTGGCAACAGGAGTGCGTGACCCCAACACACAATTCACTTGCCACTGCTGTGTGTGTGTGTGTGTGTTGCCTGCAAAAATTTCACTTTGCAGCTAAAGTTGTTGTTGTTGCTGCTGCTGCTGCTGCTGCTGCTGTTGTTGTCTCCTTAGCCTGACTATCAACTTATTTTATTTTTATTTTATTTATTTTTTTTATATTTGTATTTTTGTCTTTTGCTGTTGTTCAATATGAAAGTGAAATGCAGCTGCTGCAGCAATCAACAGGTCAATAGCAAATTAAATAAACACAAACGTAGTCAAACGATAAACGATAAACGAAAAGCGATTTCAATCAACAACAACAACAACAACCACAATATCGATCATTCGGAGAACAACTAAGCGAATATGTTGAAGGGACATCAAATGCTGAAGCTAATGCTGATGCTGGGCTGCTGCGCATTGGCCATGGCCAAGCCGCCGGCTGCCGCTGCCAAGCAGGAAGCCAGCAGCCAGCCAAAAGGTAAGTTTGTTTATCACATCTATGACATTATGTTTTTTGTTTTTGTTGCTCTCTGACCCAACTTAATTAGCGGGCGACAGCGAAAGTGACGCCTCGATCAAGAGTCGACCTGGCCGCGGCCTTTCGCTTTGAGAATTGTGGTGCATAAAGTCATCAACGGCAACAGCAACAGCAACAGCGAAACGAGCCATAGCATTAGCGTGAACCGGTTGCAAGGCGAACGAGCGAGACAGCAAGAGCGAGGGCCGAGGCCGAGCGAGCGGGACAGCGGATGACTTTGATTTGTGGCATCGCTTTCACTTTGGCAGCTGCTGTTGCCACCGCTCTCGTTGCCATGTCTCTTTGTCTGTAGCTTGTTATGGGCGTCGCGGGGGCGTGGCAAGCCTCAAATTTTTATTGGCGATTTCGGCCAAGAGCAAGCCAAGTCACCTCAGCTCAGCCTTACAGTTGTAATTGAATCGCATATCGTTGCACACCGAACTTGAACACACAATGAAAGAGAAACAAAAACAAACGAAAATAATAATAAATATATCCATGCAAGAAAACTTAGCAAAGAAAAGAAGAGAAAGGAACGGAACTAAACGCAAACTCACTTCGAAATTAATCACAGTTAACTAACCTACACAGTTCTATGTAATTTATGTCTATTGAACATATGTATGTCAGATAAATATATAACAAGATGAATATGTAAAATCCATATACATTTGCCAACTCATTTCGTTGCTAGCAAGCGGGTCGTATGGACTTGGAAGGATTTTCGTCGGGTCCTCTAAGATTCTGCTCAGAATCTTAAATTTAGCCTGAAATTTGAGTTTTCATAGAACTATTTCCTTGACTATATGTTTCCATATACATATATAGTCAGTCGTACAGCAATGTGGTCTATTTAGTGGGAATTGTGCTCAGCCTCTTCTGTCTCTCTCCCTCTGTATCTTCTATCTTGCGATTTATATCCATCTCTCTATACAACATTCTCACATCTTTCTCTCTATGGCTTCTTCACGCTCCCTACCTATTGCCACTCTCCTTTGTACCTCTTCTCTCTGTTACTGTCTCTCCCATTTCTCAATATTGTTCCCTCGCTCTTCTTAATTTAACTGGATGTCTCTTTCTCTCATTAGTTCTCTATATGTCTTTCACTCTACCTATGTATCTCTCTCTCATATCATATTTCATATTTCTCATTCTCTCTTTCTTTCTCTTTGTCTCTTTCTCTTTTGCTATCTTCCTGTCTCTCTCTCTATCTTCCCCTCTCTTTGTTCCTCTTTGCCTCTCTCTGTCTCCATCTCTCAAACTCTGATTGTCTCTCTCTCTGTTTCTATATCTGTATCTCACTCTCTGTATCTTTTTCTTTCTCTGTATATTACCCTTTCGCCGTCTCTCCTTTCCCACTCTCTATTTCACAATCTCTCCCGTCTCACTCTCACTCTCACCCAGTCTTTTCTTTATTTCACTTGCTCTGTCTCTCTTTATTGCCGACTTTCCATTTCATTCTATTCCTTTTTCTCTCAATCTCAATATCTTTTTTCTCTCTTTTTATCTCTCCTTTTCATTTGCAACAGTTTACTTAGTTCCATTCTCTCTACCATACCTCTCTTACCCTATTTCTCCATCTCTTCATATCTCTCTCTTTCGCTCTTTATTTCCATCTTTATATCCACCTCTCTCTGATATACCCATACAATTTTCATAATCATTCCAATTAGCTCACTATAACAAGTGTCTAAATTCTATTTAATCACTATATCAAATTGTTGCCACAAAAAATATTCGATTTTTTTGCTCGAAATGGTCATAAATCTTGGCATTTATGAGTTTTTATCATTCTTGAAATCTCTCAATTAATCAAAAATAGCTCGATCATACAAAAAAATTGTTAATAATTGAGTATATCTATAGAATGTTTGTCAGCCTAGCTAAAATAGTTGCTTTTATTTTACTTCAATTAAAAACTACAATTTGATATGTGTCTTATTTAAATACTATATTAAATATATTTTCCTTAGTATATTGATTCCCGTGTTGGGATAAATAGTATGTGTATTCCTTATTCCTTACATCATATATCAAAGTTTTAACTCGAATACTAACAGGGAACATATAGAACATGTAGATCAAATAGCTAGAAACAAGAATTCAAGATCTTTACGTGCTTCATTCTAATTTCTATTTGTACTCTGTCAGAGTAGGTCTAAACTTAATTTCCTGAAAGAGGAATATAAAGAAGATTTAAAGCTAACATCATAGATATTTGCAGTAGACTCGAAATATTTTCTACTTATTTATATGTCATAATGATATTCCGTCTCGTCTCTTTAAATTCCACTCTCCTTTTCTCCATCTCCCCCTACCTAGTTTTAAGCTCTTCAATTAAATAATTTACGCCTCTCCCACACACACACACACAGACGAGCGATAATTGATCATAAAAGCTGATCAATACCTCAACTACTTGGCAAATATCGAAGACAGCTCTGCCACGCCTTCCATATTTAAGACGTCCAGCTTGCCGCCCCATTGCCGGCTGCCGGGTGTCTTCCCGACTTGCCAATTTGTTGGTTAAGTAACAAAAAGCAAAAAGCAACCGAAAGCAATGAGCGAAAGAAACGGGCAGCTAATTAATCAGAGCTCACAAGGCAACAAAAGACACACACGCAGAGATCGCATACAAATGTCTACACATGTAACACTCTAATGCGATCCACAAACATTTTCCCAGATGCTGGAGCTTACGACATCGCCAGCAGCAACAACAACAATAACTTTTTGGTGCCCATCTCTGGCCAAAGCGGGCAGCTTCGTTTGTCTCATCTGCCTGGTGCACTTGCTTCCGTATTGTTGTTGCTGCTAGCTGATGTTGCAGTTAGCCAAGTTAATTTCTTTTGTTTATCAGCCAGCAGCAGCCGCAGCAGCCGCAGCTGCCTCACTTCTCACATGAAGAGCTCTCTCTCTCCCCCTTTGATGCGGTCGACAGAGTTGTCTTCAGTCCCAGTTGCCCATTTGCCTCTTTGCCCGCCCCTTTTGGCTGATGGGCGCAGCCCAGCAGACACACACACATAAATATATATATACATATATACTCTATATACGTACTTTATGGCCTGGCTTGTCCATTGTTCCGCGCTGCCTACAGCCGGCAGCACAATTTTCCTTTCTTCACATTTTCCCTCAGTTTTTCATTGCAAAAAAAAAAAAAAAAAAATAAAAATAATAATAAAATACAATGTATATTAATGCTCACATAAATTCAGTGGCATTATTTATGAGCACGTCAGAGTGGGTGAGTAACAGGCGTGCCAAACTAGCAGATACCCTGTAAAATAAAAATGTAATACAAATTTTATGAAAATGTTGAGAAAAATTCAGCTGAGGGTGCATCATTTATTATAATTTTTTTTTTTTTTTTAACTTGAAGTAAATAAAAATTAAAAAAAATTGTAATAATAATAAACATAATTAAATTAATAATATAATAATAAAAAATAATAATAAAAATGATAAATAAATATATAAAAAAATTATAATTAATAAAAAATTAATTTATAAAAAATTAATATATAAAAAATAATATATAAAAAAATTATATATAAAAAATAATATATGAAAAAATAATATATATAAAAACAATATGTAAAAAAAAATATGTAAAAAAAATATATATATATAAATATAAAAAAAAGCATATAAAAAAAATAATATACATATATATGTGTATATCATCTAAGTTCTCCAATTTTCTACTTTTTCAAATAATATTTCTTTGCAAACTTTAATCCTATTTAATTCATATGTTGTGTGAAAAGTAATAAATAATAATTATTATAATAACATGCATTTAATAACATACAATAATTTTTTTTGTATTCATTTGATATCATATAGCTGCACCCGACGCTCGAAAGGTGTGAAAAGTTATTGCTATAAAAAAATATAAATTATATATAATTATGAAAATATACACATATATAATTTATGTTAGGTCACAATCTCCGACTCAACTTTATTAAAGCAACAATTTTTGCTCTCGCTCTTTTTTTTTTTTGAATTAATATTTCAAATGTTTGACAATTTAATTGAGACACTCAATGAATAAAATATACAAACTCGCAATTATATTCAGATGCTGACTTATAACTTATATATATATATATATATATGTATGTATGCATGCATATATGTATAATCTACTTTTCTTGATGAGCTTGTCAAGAGACGCCCCCGATTCGTAGCGGTAAAATTGTAAGCAAACGATTGCCATTCATTTGCACAATGAATGAAGCTGAATGAGTGCATGAAATAATACGCATATAAATCGAAAGAAATATACACACATACATGTGTATGTGTATATGTTGTTCCAACCTGTGTATATAATAAAATTCATAACGATCTCAATTGCTGTTTGCCTCAGAGACGTGTTGCATGCCATGTGGAGATCTGCCTTTGGCTTCCATTATACATATGGATGGTGCACCGTTAGTTTCATATGCTTGAACGGTATTAGCATTTGTAATACCCATACGAATATCGTTTCATTTCTTTGCGGTTTCCATGCCATCGCTGGAAACTGGGTCTTGCGACTTTCAATTGGGCTAAGCTACCATAAGCAGTTCACTTAATTATTTCATTATTTTCAGCTCATTATGACCTTATGCCAATTGACTTTCCAATTGTCGGCTTATCGAATGAAGTGCTGCAGCTATGTGAGAGCAGTGTATATATGTATATATGTGTATACATATATTTCTAGCTAAAGCATTAATATATGTATATAACAAATTGATATAGATGTACATAAATGTAAATTTTGGTAATTTATTTGAGAGTGAATAAATATTTCAGATATCAAATCTAAAGCTAAAGCTGAATAGGAGTCTAAAATTAGTGGAACTTAAGTTGCCCTTATGGAAGGATCTCTAGACCATATCAGAGGAATTTTGGTTCATATTAATACAGCTCAAATTCACTATTTAAAAAAATATATTTATTTATATGGAAGTGCAAATCCAATATACTCCATGCTCTCAAATAAAAAAGTATAACAATTATGAATATAAATACTTGGAATATTCAAAACATTTATAAAAAAAAAAAAAACAATTTTGTTATTATTATTATAATTATTATTATTTATTTTTAATTATTATTATTATACTTATTTATTTTTATTTATTATTGTTATTATTATTTATTTTTATTTATTATTGTTATTATTATTCTTATTCTTCTTCTTCTTCTTCTTCTTCTTCTTCTTCTTCTTATTCTTCTTCTTCTTCTTCTTCTTCTTCTTCTTCTTCTTCTTCTTATTCTTCTTCTTCTTCTTCTTCTTCTTCTTCTTATTCTTCTTATTCTTCTTCTTCTTCTTCTTCTTCTTCTTCTTCTTCTTCTTCTTTATCTTCTTCTTCTTCTTCTTCTTCTTCTTCTTCTTCTTCTTCTTCTTCTTCTTGTTTTTATTCTTATTGTATTTTATTTAAATTACTGTAATAAAAGTTTTGTGTAATTCAATAAAAATATTAGTTTGGTTGGCCATAAACGTTTTGAACTTTAGCCAAAATATGGAAAGGCTGTAAGACACACTCAGAGTGTGTGTGTGTGTGTGTGTGTGTGTGTGTGTGTGTTGAGCATGGAAAGAGTTCAGCTTTGTGATTTGGAACAAAGCGTAATTTCGTTAATTGTTGTTATTGTTGCTTGTTGTTGTCATTGTCATTGTGTGCTGTTATTGCTGTTGTTGTTGTTGTTGTTTAATGCACTTTAACGGCTTTTAAAAATTTTAAATGCTGAGTTTTAACCTTTAAACGGCAACTGAGACTGACTGACTGAATGAATGCCTGACTGCCTGACCGTAATTACACAGTTTTATGTGAGAGCTGATTTTATTAAAGGTTTCGTTATACCAAATGCCAAAACGCATTTTGGGGCAATTGGGCAATTGAGAAATTGAAACCGAAACCGAAACCGAAACCGAAGCCGATTGCGATTGAAGTTAAGGTTGAAATTGAAATGAAAAGAAAAGCCGCGACCGTCGCTCGATTCATCGATCATTGATCTAAAGCAATTGGTATTGGGCAATTGAAGCCGAAAGATAAATCGTGTCGCCAAACAGTAGCGACAGCTACAAAAATCATTGCTCAGCCGCACAGAGATAGAGATAGAGATATAGAGAGAGCGAGTGAGTAACAGAGTGAGAGTGAGAGTGAGAGAGAGAGCTTATGCAAATGAGTAGATCTATAAAACGCATCGTCGCCAATAACAATAGATTTTTACTTACATAAGCTGGCGGCAAAAATGCATAATTAGCTAATTAAAATCGGCAAATCGATTTTGATCCACATTTGTGTTTTTATTGTTTGCCATTGAGGGAGGCGAAAGTAAAATAAAAAAAAATAATAATAAAAAAAACAGAAAAGAAAATATAAAAAAAGAGTACGAAAAGCCAAAACTAAATTAATCAAAATCAAAGCGCGGTGCATTTGAAATTTCGTCTGTAACATAAATGAAATTGTTTTTTTCTTTTTCTTTTTTTGTCTCTCACATTCAGTTAGTTTTGTTTTGTTATTGTTATCTGCTTTTCTTTTCTGTTTTGTTTTGCTTTCGGAACATTAAAATAAATTAACGAAAATGTGCGACATGCTGTGCAGAGTTGAGCAAAGCCAAGAGCTAATCGTGTGCACAAATGTGTTAAATACCCTAACCAAGAGGTCGCCCCAACGCTTTGTACTTGCTTAAATGGAGAAGAATGTGGCGAAGGCTTGATGGATAATTAACCGAAACTCTGCAAGTTATTGTTCAATTGAGAGATTGTCTTCGCTTGAGCAGCTAGAATTTAGGGGGATAACATAGGGCATATAAATGAATTTAATGTGCTAGAGAATCTAGCTCTCATTTTTTCTTATAAATAATGATTCTTTCGATAATTAGCTATATTATTGACTAAGTGATTGATTATATGATTGACTAGATGACTGGCTGGAAGGTTAGTTAAGTCATTGAGTGACTACCTGTATTACTGATTGTTAGACTTATAAACAGATTGATTGCCTGATTGACTAGCTGGCCAACTGATTGAGTGAATGACTAGTTGACGGACTGACTGACAGACTGATTGAATAGCTGATGGATGGACTGATTGACTGACAGACTGATTGAATAGCTGATGGACTGACTGATTGACTGACTGATTGGATGCTTGACTGACTGGCTGATTGACTAACTTGGGGACTGATTGATTGACTGACTCACTTATTGACACACTGATTGACCGCCTGTTGGATTGCTTGATTGACTGACTGACTCTAGTATTTACCAACTGATTGAATGCATAATATGCAGATTCTTAGACTGATTGACTGATTGATTGGTTGATTGACTGACTGAATCAATTAGTGATCAACTGATTGAAGATTTGAAGATACTTAGACTGATTGACTGATTGATTTACCAGTTTTTACACTGATTGACTGTTTGATTGTCTTGAGAATTGATTGATTGATTAAATGGATGATGAGCAAAAGATTTGTTCATTGTAAATTACAGACTAATTGGCTGGACAAGAGTGACTGACACGTTTGCTTGATTGGCAAACGAACTGATTGATTGATTGAATGACTAATTGGCTGTTGTATTAGTTAAGTGACTAGTTGAATGGGAGTTTGGCCAACTGCATCATTGATTGACCGATAAATTGACTGGTTTCTTGATTGAGTCGACACTCGCAGCTTAGATTGATCAAAGTCAACAATAATACTTAGGCATATAGCTCGACTAAGTAACTGATTGATTTACCTATTGATTAGTGATAAATTGCCAAGATGCTAGCATCAAAAGCTTTCTCTAACTTAACTAGTTAGTGCATTTAAATGTCGTCCATTGAATTGTTGTAATTTTTGTCGCTGATTTTTTGGAACATTTGATTAATTACGTTTTGTGTAGTCTTAGCCAAAGCATTTTCGACTGTTATTTACGGTTTATGTGAGTGTCCATGTCTGTGTGTGTGTGTGTTTGCAATTTGTTATACAAATCGAAATGTGGCAATAGCCAAATTGAAGCCAAATGATGTCTTCATTTCGCTCTCGCAGTGAAAATAACGTAATTGCTTGCTGTGCAGGGCCCGTTGGCCATTTGGACACGCACCGTTGGCCATTGCAATCAATCACAAAGTTCCATTTTCTATTTGCCACACAGATGGAGAGAGAGAGAGAGAGAGAGCGAGAGAGAGGGGGGTAGATAAAGATAGGAGTCGTACAGCCGCATGCAAATTGCGTTATGATCATAATGATCAGTTAGGTCATGTTGTAATCCCAAAAATCAATCAGCCAGCAGTTTAAAGCTGACGAAAAGATGAGCCAGCCATTAGGCAAGACAACAACAAACAACCAACCGACAACCGACAACTATCGATATATCTGTGTGTGTGTGTGTGTGTGTGTGTTTGCATTGCCGCATAATTGTGATTGGGGTTTTGCCACTTCAGGCAGCCTGCTTCCAAGTAATTCATGCCATCGATGGTACTCCACACTGCTTACAATGTGTCCAAGCTGTACAATAACATTATTATTAGATGTACCTTGCCCAATTGTGAGCTAAATGAGATTCACAATTGTCTCGTAACACACTTTCTATGGCAAACACTCACTCAGTCTGCCTTTTATATTAATGAAATAGAGAGTGGGAGAGCGAGAGAGAGGGAGCGAGAGAGCACGCTCGCTCTTACAGCTCTATCAAAAACTTCTTCCAAACTATTTACATATGGATATTAGAGATCTTTGTGTAAACACATTCGAAATTTCCATAAGTCGATTGATCTTTTGAAATCCGAAAGAAATTATAGATGCATAAGAGCAAAATAAATACGAGTAGAAGTCTGAAAGACTCGGTCGGCTCTGGCTTCGAGAGTAGAAAAAATACATATTGTTGACTCTGCTAAAAGTTAGCGACATCTTAAAAGTCTATAATGATGATATACAAGATTAGCTGTTAGTATTTTAGCTTAATCTGGGGTAAGCCGAAGACAGCAAGACAACGATTGCAGCTAGATCCGCGCAGCAATGCCGAGAGTGTTTCGAAAGCAGCCTGGCCAAAGCTGAGCTAGTTCGCGGAACTGATTTGGCAACTGATTCGGTCACTGGAAATATGACAATGAACAGAGTATTACGAGTTCATCTGAAGTTGAAGCTTGAAGTAAAGATCCCATAGGCAATCGAGTTGGGCTCTAGAATATAATGAAGCGCTATGAGAGCTAAGCTTCGTGTAAGCAGAACTAAGAAAGAGGATTTGAGTATATAGCAACTATAGCTACAGCACCCTACCCTATAGCACAGTATGCCCTACTCTAGAGCACAGCATACCTTACCCTAGAGAACAGCATACCCTACACTGCATATCCTATCCTTCCTATCCTTCTGTACAGTATACCCTACACTGTATATCCTGCATAGGTCACAGTATAACCTGCCTAGATAACAGTATACCCTACTCTAGAGCCCAATATACCCTACTACAGCACAGCATGCCCTACACAGCATATCCTGCATTTCAGTACAGTATACCCTACACAGTGTACCCTTCCCTACTGCACAGCAAACTCTACTCTAGAGCACAGCAAACTCTACTCTAGAGCACAGCAAACTCTACTCTAGAGCACAGCAAACTCTACTCTAGAGCACAGCAAACTCTACTCTAGAGCACAGCAAACTCTACTCTAGAGCACAGTAAACTCTACTCTAGAGCACAGCAAACTCTACTCTAGAGCACAGCAAACTCTACTCTAGAGCACAGCAAACTCTACTCTAGAGCACAGCAAAGTCTACTCTAGAGCACAGCAAAGTCTACTCTAGAGCACAGCAAAGTCTACTCTAGAGCACAGCAAACTCTACCCTATAGCACAGCAAACTCTACTCTAGAGCACAGCAAACTCTACTCTAGAGCACAGCAAACTCTACTCTAGAGCACAGCAAACTCTACTCTAGAGCACAGCAAAGTCTACTCTAGAGCACAGCAAAGTCTACTCTAGAGCACAGCAAAGTCTACTCTAGAGCACAGCAAACTCTACCCTATAGCACAGCATACCCCATCAAGTCCAGTGCCAAATAATGAGTAACGACTTCAGTCATAGTCAGGCTGGCCTAGCTTCAATAGTCTCAAAGTTTATTCAAACTGAATAGAACTAAGAAAGAGAGTTCGAGTATACAATAGATGCAACTATAGCTACAGCATAGCATACCCTACACAGCATACTCTACTCTAGAGAAAAGCATAACCTACAGAGCATACTCTACTCTAGAGCACAGCATACCAAACAGTGAGTAACAATTCCAGTCATAGTCAGGCTTGTCTAGCTTCAATCGTCTCAGAGCTGTTCCCCAGCCTCGCCAACTGCTGACTCCCGTTGCACAAAGCTGTTGCAACTACAGGCAGCAACTGCAATCAGCAGCAGCAGCAGCAGCAGCAAAGCGGAACAGAAGCCAACAACACAAGACAGCACAACATAAAAGTTAACAAAATGTCTGCCTGGCGATTCGTTGGCCGAGTTCACAACTGTGATTTGCATATTTATGGAGCTGCAGCCCGCTCGCATATTCCCATGTCTGTGAGTTCGTGTTGTGCATTTGGCGACAGTTCGCTAACCTTCACCTTGTTGCCCAAAAAGAGACCAGCAGCAATAGCAACAGCAACAGCAGCAGCAGCAACAGCAGCAGCAGCAACAACAACAAACAACCAACAAACAACAAACTGTAAAACCGTTTGTTGGCGTTTTTTCGGACCCAGTTCCAGGCTAACTGTTTGTCTGTCTGCCGGCCCCGTTGGCTGCTGTCCGCAGTTGGGCCAAGACCCGGCCTGGCCTGGAAACGTGTTTGGGGGCCGTCGCCGCTGACTCAGCCAAATAACGTAGTTGCCCATGGAGCCAGCCGTGTGTCAAAGCGCGTTTCAGGCGACATTTAATTGCATGCGGCGTGCATATAAATAGCTATTCGTATATATGTATCTCTCTATATATATATTTGGCAAATATCACGCATACGCCAAGTAAGCTGCACGCTGCTTATTAGCCATTTTTAGCCGCATAATAACTGTATTGTGCGTTGTTTGTTGTTGTTGTTTTTCTCTTTGTATGCTGATTACGGCCCATTTCACTCGGCCCCTTGGCCGCTTGGCTTTTGCTTTTGATTTCATTGAGGACGGGGGGAACGTGACTGCCCCACATTTTGCCCTTGTGTAAATATTTTGAAAGGAATCTGCGATATTTGATCGGCAAAAATTATTGTAGCTGCCGCCGCCCCAAACAAAAGCCGCATCGTTAATCAAAAAAAAAAAAATAAAATAAAAAATAGTTTTGTTTGCAGTAATTTTTTGCTTTTATTTGTGCAATTATTTGGAATTTAAGTACGGGTATTATAATATATTTTTGATTTGATTTACTTCCATTTCTTTAATTTTCATAATTATACGCCATTGTCTCCTTTCATTATTATTTCGAATCGAATCGAGTGAATTGCCAGAGATCGTTTGCAGCGTTTGCTTGAAATAAATAAATCATAAAATTGCCTAAAAGTCAATTCAGATTGAGGGAACTGAGAGTTGAGACAAGCTGAATGTAGATAGATGTGGTATAGATGAAACTGACATATTTTGGCAATAATAATATGTAATGAAAATAAATGAGCAATTTTTTTGATATGCTTTTGTTTCATATGCTCCTAGAAAAAGCGAAAAATTATATTAGGTTTTACTTGGAATAATTTATGCTTAAAGTCTATCAACTAGTCAATTGGCTAAGTGTTATCGATAACTGAAATGCACGTTGAATTATAAATAATTAAAGTTATAAAAAATTATAAAAAATTAAAGTCAGCTCTTCATAAGATATGTGATTGAACTCAAAGCCAGAGTTTATTGAATCAAGTTTTTTTTTTACCTAGGCAATTTGGGATAAATATAAATATATAAGCAGTCGACTCTAGTTTTTTCAAACCTGCGACTTTTTTAACTTCTCATAAGTTCAATATTATCATGAGTCTTCTATAGAATTCAGGAACCGTAGCTATTATAATTCTTATAGCAAAAAATTAAAATATAAAAATTATTTTTGAGTACCTTTAAAAAAAAAATATTTTCGATTATTAACATTAATTTTTATGATAAAACCAAACATAATTATTATAGATCAATTTTCATATAAAAAAAAAAGCAAAGCATAACTTTTATTTTCAATTTTTATAATCAAATTACGTTTGATTTTTAACAATTATGATTTAATAAATTATTTATAATAATTAAAAATAATTTTTTTTTTCCAAAAAAAAAAGTGCAAATAAAAGTTTATCCTCTTTTTGAATTTAGTGTAAACAAATATCTTTTGTATATTTTCCCCTCTCTTCTTGGCGGGTTTGAGCCAAAATTTTCAACAATTCATAACTCTTATTTGCGGTGCCTGGTAGAAAATCTTTGATATTTCAAACACTTAAAACATTCGATAATTCGTAAGACTGTGCTATAGATATGCGTATGTTTATATATATGTAAATATCTTATATCTGTTTTATTCACTTCAGGGATCTACATATACTCAACTCAGTAAAACAATCATAGACTTTAAATGTTTTTTTTTTTTTTTTATAAGTATTTAACAATGATGAATCGCAGTAGCAGCTGCATTGTGATTGCGCCCATGACGCCTACACCCCCGCCCCCACCACCACGCTGATTGGCCGACTGACTGACAGACAGACAGACAGACGGTACTTGCTCAAACGTGGCACGTTGCACTTCACATATGTATTTAGTGTATGTCTATATACATACATACATATATATATGTACTTATATTCGCCTCAGAAATCTATCTTCATGGCACAACTGAGTCAGCGCCCAGCGAAGCGAGCAGCAACAGTCGAATCCATGACTGCACAATGATTATTGAGGCATACACACACACACACACACACACACACACCAACACACACAGACATACATAGTTAGAGAGCCACGGACAGATGGCAGACGAATGGAGGCAGATTGAGATAGTCAGTCAGACGGTGGTGCATGGAGAACAAAGTATGGAAACGCGAAAAACCTCAATAACAAAACGCAACTAACTAGCGCGTCCTTGGCCAGTCAACATTATATATAATTATTTCTTTTAATTTTTGCGCCGTGTCTGCCACACGATGACGATATAAATAAATACTGAAAAAAAAAAAAAAAAAATAAATAAAAATATATATATACACATATATATTGTAAATAACATATAGCGAACAGCTTGTAGCTCTTTAGGGGTATTAAAGAGCATATGCGCAAAGCTTGCTCCCCTTCCCAGCGCTCCGCCGCCGCCCACACACCCCCCCTTGGCCACCCACTCAACTTGGATTCACGACAAAGACAAAGGCGCAACTTTAATTAGACATAACGATGAGAAAAAAAATTATATATAGTAATAATAAAGAGATATACATACATACATATATGTATATACAGCTTAAGAATTATTACGTTATGAAAACTTTGGCAATTATTATGAGCAGCTCTCTATAAGAAGCAGCATAGTATACACTCGCCAAGGGGCTGTAGACTTTTGTGACCGAGTGTGTGTAAGGCTTGAGCTGTAATATTTTAAATTGTATTTCTATTATGCCTATAGCAACATTTATATATTTAGAGCAGCTCTATTGTGTAGCAGTTCTTCTGAGCATCTGACTTCCTGATAGTTCCAGAAATTTGGCTACTATTAGTTTACTTGATGAATTTACTCCATCTCCCTAAAGAAATGTTGTTTACTTTCTATGACTTTTCCTTGACTTTTCCTCCATTCAATCTCGAGCTATGTCGAATAGAATAAAAAATCAAAATTTCAGATGTTTATTGATTTTATATTGCTTTTAAATTTTAGTTTTCAAATTTGGTCTCAAACTCACATTCTATATATGATAGAGCATATCATCTTCGACTAACTAAAGTTAAGTTTATATTCTTGATTTGTTTGTCTGCTGTAACAGATTACACAGGTTCTTGTTGTTGTTGCTATTGCTGTTGCTGCTGCTGATGTTGTTGTTGTTTTCTAACGATGTGCCTCAATATTACAAGCCAAGTCTAGTCATGTCTGCTCCGACCCACTGTCATTATGTCTATTTTCAGTCATGTTCATGACTTTTCCCATGGAAGAGACCTGAGGGTCATATGCGTGCACAGTCAAGCAACAACAGCAACAACAGCAACAACAACCGGAGCAGCAAAGCGACGACAGCCACACATTTTATGTCATGCAACAGCTAGAGCACTCATAAATAATACTCAAAAGAGCCATTTAAATGCTATTATTGCAAAAAAAAAGTATATATATATATATAGAAAAAAAGGTGGATAAACAAAAGCAACAACAAAACAACAATAAATAAAGCAACTAAGTGAGACACAATCGAAATGGCGGTAAATGTTGCTGTGTCGTCTGTCTGCCTTTCCGTCCGTTTGTCTAGCTGTCATTTATTTATATTTATAATATTATTTATTATGGCTTCAGTTGAATAAGTCAATTCCTAATGCTAAATACACAATCGCACAATTCTCCAAAGCTGTGAAATGGGAAAGCAACTTCGTGATTTATAGCATTGAATACGATTCAACTATTCAAATACAAAGCTAAGCATGTAGCTGATAGAATGCATACAATGGGTGCTACATAGAGCAGAGTTCGATTTATTTGCCTGCAACTAAAGCAGTCGATGCTGAATGTAAACCCAAATACGGTTACGCCTTTTCAGGCTTACCAATGATTGTGTAAATTCTATGGCACTCTAGTTATAGCTCTACAATTTGTTGTTATTCGACAACTCTTCTTGAAATAATTTCAAAATGCATCGATTAAATTTTAATAATTATAAAAAATGAGGTTGAGAAATTTGTTTATTATAATAGTTCAATCAACTTGAATTGTTAAATTGATTTTTTAAATATTTTCAATAACAAAAAGTTGAAAACATCTGCATAAATTGTTGACCAAAATGAATGATGATTACTTTTCTATTTTATTCAGGATTTTTATAAGTTGATAAATAATTCAATAATTTAATATACATTTTAGTAATTTATTTTTATTACAAATTAATTATTGTATAACATTTTTTAATCTTTTTAAATTGGTATTTAATTTTCAATTCAAATTATTCAAAATAAATATTTGTTTAATAAATTTAGAGATCAAGAATCAACGCTCTCTCCTACAGTTCTTCTTACTCACATTAGTTAACCTCACGCCAGCTATTGTAATGGCCATGGAGCGCATCCAGATTTACTCTCGACAGCGAATTTATTCATTTTAATTTAATGTTAAATTTTATTATAAGCTAGGCAGATCTAAATTCGATCTATTCTAGATCTATTCTCGTCCGCATATGAACTGAAGCATCTAAGCTCAATTGGTTTTTTGGGTTTTCCCTGAAATGTCCGACTATAAAGTCCTCTCTTAGGTATTAGCTATTCTGAAGTATTATTAACTTATATATTTTATGATTTCTGATTCCGAATTGCACTGTTTGCCAAATTTAGCCAATCATATACAAATGAATATGGCTGCATAGGACTGCTGATGCGTTGCCATATCATGTATTTAATCAAATAACACTAAACCGCTAAAAACAAGTATTTTCATAACATATTTAAAATTTTAATATCATATATTTCACACTTTATCAAATTTTGCTGAATTACATATATCGTATAAAATTGTATATTATTATAAAATATAATTCAAGCACTTTGAGCAGCATTTTCTTATCATATATATGGTTGTATATACATATATAATTTTCGTTTCACTTATTTCACATTTAATAATATTACAATATTAAAATTGTGAAATTAGAGTATAAAATAAATCACTATTGGTTATTTTATTCATTTAGAAATGTACTAAAATTGTTTGTTTTAAATGTATTTAAGCTCTTGCATATTTGCTTGCCTTTCCGCCAAGCGTTCGAATCTATTAAAACAATTCAATTGAAGCTGCATTAAGAAAATTGTAAAAAACAAAGTCATTTACAGCTGTATTTATTTATTTAGATTATATTAATGTAAATGAAATGAATAAATAAATACAAATGAGAGCATGCTCTGATTCCTGTAGCATATTTCATGCTAAGCAGCTCGAGCTTTATTGTCGAAGTTAGTGAACTTGACACCTAAGCTGCAGCGGTCTACAAAAGTTCTTTTCGAATCGATTCAATATATGCATACATACATACATGTATATATGTATATGTACCCATGGCATATCCATATCCAATGCTGACAGAGCAGCAGCAAAAAGTTGGGCACTTGATATTTGAAGCAGAGTTTGGCTTTGCATTGGGGTCGCCGTTTGACATTGAGGCGCTTGCAACAAGAGCTCGCTGCGGCAGCGGCAGAGGCAGCATTGGCGATTGTGCATCGACGATGGCAGATTACTTGTATAAATAGTTTTTTTTAGCAGATACATGAAATGTGCATAGGGGCTGAGCACCAGGCGCAAGATGAGCTGCAGCCGAAGAACAAGAAAAACATAAACAAAAAACAAAAAAAAAAAAACAGAAAAAAAACATAAACGAGGCAATTTTCAATAAACTGTTTAAGGTCAGAATAATGCACATTAAACGATTGTTGTTTATTGGCAAATGTCATGTTCAATTAGTCGCCAGACGCTGGCTCCAGCGCCAAACGGCGGCCAATGTCACCTGACGCCGCGGCTGAGGCGCTCGTCGTGTGGCAAATGGCGCAGCAAAACGTGGCATGCAACGCGTCGCTGTCAGAGCGAATTATGTTAACAAATTGAGTTATGGTTATGGTTATGGATGATGGCGCACTAATGTATGTGTGTGTGTGTGTGTGTGTAACAGGTGCAGGCCGAAGTCAAAGCCACAAATTGCCAGCTAAGCAACAATTAAGCCATGGCCAGAGCAGCCAGCCAGCCCCTGGCCCATTACAGCAAACAAACCATTGTAAATCATTAAGAAACATAACAATACCAACACACACATACACACACACACACATATGCGAAACGAAGTGACGGAAATGGAAGTGGTAATGGTAATGGATATTCAAAATTTGACCACAGCGCTACAAATCTCCAGTTGCTCATCTCTAATTACAAACCGAAGCTCGCGGCCATTCAAATGCAGCCCGCTAATGAATTGTTTCAATGACAGTGCAAAGAGGCGCGCTTAGGTCACAGTCAGAGTCACAGTCCGGCTAATGATAACTTAAGCCAAAACGTAAACGATTTCGTAATTGAGATTGTTATCGTTATGGCTATGGTAATTAAAGTGCTCGGCTATTTGGCTCTTTATAACTCAATCAATGATTTCATAGCCATAGTAAATTCAGTTCTATTGCTCTGTGATCGTTTTTTGCCAAGTGATTGCAGCATAGAATTTGGCGGAATTTTTGTATTGACTGCATGAGTGTATTGCCTTTAACAGTTGATGAACGATCGATAAGTAATCAAAGCAGAGCTTACATTTGCATTTGCTTAGCCTTACTTTAAGTCTAAGTCAATTATATAAGCATTACTGATATCGTCAATGTTATCATTGACAATATTGTTATCGTTATCGAGCTAAATCTGATTACAGTGACTAAATAATCGATTGCATGATTTAAATTACCCGATTTTATCGATACATATAACCTATCTACAAGTTATCAACTATTATACTATTTCATATAACCTATGAATAAGTTATCAACGATTATAATATTTAAATCAACCGATTCTTATCGATTTATATGGCCTATCAGAGCGAGATACCGATATATGATCTTAATTATCGATAGAGTATCATAATCAATGCCAAGTTATTCCATGTATATTGCTTACATGGTTGTTTCTATATAATTTTATCCTAACCTTTATATTTTCATCATTTTTTCGATAGATATGCGATATTATATATAACTCCTATCGTTCTGATTTCGTTATTTCATGTATGTATATGCTCAGTCTGAATCTTTCAGATTCAGCTGTAGTAACTATCCTCATCGCTATGATTATCTTTAGTATAAGCGATTACTAAACGGTACAAAAGCTGATAATAATCTCTTAAGTAGTACCAGTTCATTTAAATATAATCTTTATATAAGCGATAACATTTAGAATAGAATATAAATCGTTGCTTACCGTAGCTTTATAGGAGAGATAACAGCTTTATATGACACTCTTATGAGTTTCTGAAAACTACTTGAAAACGCAATTCATTTCCACCAAGAACTTCTCTTCTTATTGAGATATTCTGATCAGCAAATGCTTCTATAAAGTTTATTTTCTATAGAAACCATTTCGTAAGACCATAAATATTATGTCGCATTCTGATCTGTGGCTCGATAAGAGTTATAGATGCATAGCAGCAGCTAGACACGCTCGTAAAATCCTTAATAAAAATGGTTTCCTATTTCACTTTATCGTCGCATGACTTTATCTCTGCATATATGTATGTATGTATATCTGATCATCGGGGTATTCAAAGACAATTAATGCAGTGCCAACTCACAATTTCAGACGCTGACAAAGCCCATTCAATTAAAATGAATGTTAATAAATGTTAAAGAATAAATGAGAAAGAAATAAGAAAAAGAGCTCAAGATACTTGCATGCAAATGCAAAACGTGTGGATGCCATAAAAGGTGCAAAGAGGCGCATGATCCGACAGTTTGCGGATATGTGGGTATACATACATAAATGTGCGAAGCGGAGCGGAGTATATAAATATATTTATGGCTGTAGGTATTCATTAGGTGAGCAGCTCCCACTTCGATAAATCGATAAATCAATATGCGATGCAACTGTTGAGTTGTGTTTCTGTGTTTAGGTGTGTGTGTGCTTTTAATTGAGTCAGGCGAGGCGTCAAGATTTATGGGCGCAGTCTGGTCTGCTTAGTCCGTGGCCTGTACGAGTTGTACATAAAATCAAATTGCTTATGCACAAACCTCTAATAATGTTGCCTACCCGGCATTGGAATGCCAGGCACGGAACGCAAATGAAACTGAAATTGAAACTGAAACTGAAATTGAAACTGAAACCTAAAACCAAAATCTATGCTAAAATTGTTATATTTGTTATTTGTGTTGTTGTTGTTGTTGTTTGTTTTGTTTGTTTTGAATCGAGGCAAGAGACTTGGAGCACACGTCGCAGCTCATGGCTAAGATGGCTAATTGCGAGCGCATGTGTGGCAAAGTGTTTTAGAAATTAACTCCAATGCTAAGGCATTAAAGCAATCGCATGTTATTGAAATCGGAGCAAACTCATTTATCACTAACACAAAACAAACAAAAACAATACGAAGACAGCAAAAACGAGCCGCTTCTTCACTTAAATTGAGCTCTAACTCGAAGATGGAGCAAAAACCTGGCCGAGTCGCTGGCAAAGGTCAAACAAAACTAAATCAAATCGGCTTCGGATTTTGCCAGCCATAAAAAGAAAACGTTCTAAATTATTGCTGTCATTGAGGCAAAATTATATAATTGAGCGCTGAGAGTTAAAGATCTATCAATCAATCAATCAAATCGGCAGCAGCCAAACAGAACTGGCTATATGTATGTGTGTATGTGTGTATGTGTGTGTATATGACTGAGAGATCGTCTGGCGACAAATTAGGCTGTGATTATTGCCTCCCGCTGCAGCGACAGCAGAAATATTTCGTGTGCAGCGCGAGTGCATATTGTTTATTGTTTGGCCTGTCCTTGTTTAAAGTTCGTGTCTTAAGTCTTTTGTTTGGCTGCTTGACATTTGCACAGCAACATCTTTGCCGTTGCAGTTGCCGTTGCCGTTGCCGTTGCCGTTGCCGTTGCTGTTGGTCAAGTTAAATGCCATTTTGTCGCTTTGAACTTTAAAGTTCAAGTCTAAAAATGTTGAAAATTGCTGCCAATATTTGCTTTTGGGTTGGGCCAGAACCTCAGCAAGCATTTGGCTACACAGCGAGCACATATCAACATAAATACATATATACAGATGTATGTATGTAGCTTCGTTAAGCTTACTCCTACGAAGCTCTTCCATCGCACACATTTCAATGGCAGCCTAGCCCCAATAATTTTTGCTTAGCACACGCCTTAAACACTAATTGCATGAACATAAATATACATAAATATAATAAGCCTAGACTCGATTTCAATGGGCAATGCGGAAGAAGAATTGAGTCTAAGGCCCGCAGCGCTGGCCAGTGTCAAGGCTTTGGCAGCCTAAACTAAATTAGAGCGTTTCGCCTACTGCTCCTCTGCTCCTCTGCTCCCACCATCAAATATGAAGCTCAGATATCATTAGGCCAATGTTTTGCTGCAGCCGCAACAAAACTAATTTTCACACACTAGAAAAATGCAATTTTAATTATATGACAACAACAACAACAGCAACAACAATTTGTTGCTTCGCTTGATTGTTTAACTGCGGCTTCGTGTGTATTTTGTTTTTATCATTAAGTTTTGTTGTTTGGCTTTTTTTTATGTCATTCCATTTAGCTCACGGGCTGTTGTCCCAGACCATGGCATAGAAAATCAAATATAACATAATGACCCCACAATGCTATTATTGTTGTTGTTGCAGTTGTTGTTGTTGCTTTGCATTTGCTGCTGCTGCTGCTGCGGCTGGCAAAATCGCATAGAACGAATCTGAGGTAATTTATAGCATCACTCATACGCCGCGTATGCCGCAGCGCAATAAACTGAACAGTGGAGTAAAACTTATATTGCCGCAGAAGAACAACTTGAGTAGTTGAAGTAATTGAAAATATGACTACGGCCATAATAATAAAACAAAGGAAATACTGCGACTCTTTTATGCCAGCCAATTAGTCAGATTTGTTTTTTTTTTTTATACCTCAAATTATTATTATTTTTTGGTAGATGTGCGTGAAGTTTTTTACGATACAAATTACGGTTAATTTAGTATTTATTATATATGAATTTTTTATAGATGCGCATAAATAAATATATAAATCTATTTGTAAGTAACTCACATCAATCAATATAAATATATTTTTATTGCATATTCAATAAATAAATAAAAATTTTTTTTTTTATTTACCTACATTTTTATACCCTGAACCCATTGAAAATGGGAAATCAGGGTATAATGGTTTTGTTAAAATGTATGTAACAGGCAGAAGGAGGCGTGGCAGACCCCACAAAGTATATATATTCTTGATCAGGGCGACGAGCTGAGTCGATTTAGCCCTGTCCGTCTGTCTGTCCGTCCGTCCGTCCGTCCGTCCGTCCGTATGTTTGAACGCGTCGATTTCAGAAGATATAAGAGCTAGAGACTTCAACTTTTTTTTAAAATGCCCGTAAAAACAGCGCGCATATCGAGTTTTTCACTAAAAAACGATAACTCATTCCGATACTTTTTTATCGATAAAAACCCTTATCGAAGATCAGTTTAAACATTATATCTCCTACATCTTTCAAGCTAGAGTCTCCAAATTTAAAATGTATACTAAGATGAATTTTATACAATTTCGGTTTTTGTTAAAATTTACCCCCCACCCCTAAATCCACCCCCTCACCCTCATCTTTGTAAAAGTCGTATATCAAATACTAGAGACTTGTGCTTCGGTATACACATACATTTAAACATCATGATTACGTTCTGTAAGTTTCATTACGATCGTACGTCTAGAAATTAAATTATTCAACAAATAAGTTCTCCTAATATTGCCAACACTGCAGCGCAACCCAAGCGCAATAGGTTATAAATTTATAACTCCTACATTTTTAGAGCTATAGTCTCCAAATTTTAAAAGTATATTCCAATGCATTTTATACAATTTCGGTTTTTGTTATATTTTGGATACCGGCTCCAAATTCACCAGAATCCCCAGTGAAGGTCAGATTCTAGTATAGCTAATTGTGAATGATTTGACATGTTTTTTTTTAAATGCCAAATATTCAATAGAATATGTAGATCATATGCTGAAAGTTTCATTAAATTCGGTTTAGTCAATCGACGTTAAAAAATAACAAAATGTTTGGCCAATTAACAAACGCACGTGCTGTAGCAACAGCAGTTTTCCAATACGTGTGCACACATACATTCAAATATCTTCTAGCACATTCTTAGAATCACATCAGCAGTTAGTTTCGTTTAGTTCTGCTAGATGGCGTTGCATCAGTGAATCTATTTCAGTTTTGACATTGCGAATAACAACAGAGGAGTGGCGTCATGGTAGAGGGCGCGGCGCTCGATCGCGAGGTCCCCGGTTCAAATCCTGCTGGGCGTATTGTAGTTTTCTTTAAATTGCTTCAAAATTTTTATATATTTGTGATTAATTTCTCTTCTATTTTTTCAAAAATCGAAATTGAAATTTTAACATTTTTATTAGTTTGGTTGTTCTTGCACATTCTTAAAGTCACATCAGCAGTTAGTTTGACTTAGATTTGGTAGATGGCGCTGTAGCAGTGAATCTATTTCAGTTTTGACATTGAAAATTAAAACAGAAGGGTGGCGTCAAGGTAGAAAGCGCGGCGCTTGATCACAAGGTCTCGTGCTCAAACCCGGAGCGTGTCGGAATTATCTTTTTTAATTGTTTCAAAATTTTTATTTATTTAATTAAATGAGTTTTCTATTTAATTTATATTTTGAAATACATCGAAATTGAAATTTGAACCATACTAAATGTGCTTTTCTATTAGTTTGGTTCAGGGTAGTATCTAGTCGAGCACTCTCGACTAGAGTTTTCTTACTTGTTTTTAGATAAATTTTATTAATTTTTTTTTTTTTTTTTTTTTTTTTTTTTTTTAAATATTTTTTGATTACATATGTAGTTACATTTTTAATATATTTTTATTATAATAATTTAATTTATATAGAAGGGATCCTTGGGCTTTCAGTTTTTATTTATTTATTTATTTTTCTTGTTATATTTATAATATTATATTATTATACATGTAGTAACATTTTTCATATATTTTTATTACAATAACTTAATTTATATCGAATGGATTCCTCGGGCTTTCAGTTTTTATTTATTTATTTTTCTTGTTATGTTTAAAATATTATTTTATTATACATTGGGCTTTCAGTTTTTCCTCACCTTTTTATACCCTGAACCCATTGAAAATGGGAAATCAGGGTATAATGGTTTTGTTAAAAGTATGTAACAGGCAGAAGGAGGCGTGGCAGACCCCACAAAGTATATATATTCTTGATCAGGGCGACAAGCTGAGTCGATTTGGCCCTGTCCGTCTGTCTGTCCGTCCGTCCGTCCGTCCGTCCGTCCGTCCGTCCGTCCGTCCGTCCGTCCGTATGTATGAACGCGTCGATTTCAGAAGATATAAGAGCTAGAGACTTCAACTTTTTTTTAAAATGTCCGTATATATCACGCGCATATCGAGTTTATCACTAACAAACGATAACTTATTCCGATACTTTTTTATCGATAAAAAACCTTATCGAAGATCACTTAAGAAATTATATCTCCTACATCTTTCAAGCTAGAGTCTCCAAATTTAAAATGTATATTAAGACGCATGTCATACAATTTCGGTTTTTGTTAAAATTTACCCCCCACCCCTAAATCCACCCCCTCACCATCATCTTTGTAAAAGTCGTATATCAAATACTAGAGACTTGTGCTTCGGTATACACATACATTTTAACATTATGATTACGTTCTGAAAGTTTCATTACGATCGTACGTCTAGAAATTAAATTATTCAACAAATAAGTTCTCATAATATTGCCAACACTGCAGCGCAACCCAAGCGCAATTGGCTGTATATGTATGTGTATGTATGTATGTATGTGAGTGTGTGTGTGCGCGTGTATTTGTTTGTATGCGTGTGTGTGTGTGCGTGTGCGTGTGCTAACTATTATTGAAATATCAGTTGCTTGTAGGGTTCAGGGGATCTCGTAGTCGAGCAGTCTCGACTAGAGCTTTCTTTCTTGTTATTATTATTATTATTTTTTTTTATTTTAATTTTTAATTATTAAAAAGCCTTACTCTGTGATTGCTAAACTCTTAGCTACATTATAATATTCAATATCGTCGGCGTTCATTTCTGAGAACTAATTATGTGCTCTCTAAAATATGAATTTGAGACTGAAATTTCCTAGAATCCATTAGAGCATCAAAGGAATTCAAATGGAATGCATTTCCAATATTCTCTTTCTCCCTCTCTCTCTCTCTCTCTCTCTCTCTCTCTCTCTCTCTCTCTTTAACGAGCGCATGCCACAATTGTAATTGGCATTTGCAGCGCATTAATTGCATTCAAATATTTTCAAATTAACACGGCTATTGCTCAATCAACGCCCCCACAAATGCGCCCATGAATGCAATTGCAGGAATTTATTTATTACAAATTCCAGAATCAATTGCAATTCAAATTGGCGTCAAGTATTGATTAGTTGTGAAAATATTGCTGCTTAGCTCATGGGAATTTTCGGCAGCTCTCTAAATGGTTGGCTTCATTTGGCCCACTGTGCCACTGCTGGAGATCTGAAGGCATCTTTTCAGCAATTATTATTGACAATTACGAGTAATGTGCAACATGTGCTTGGCAAGTGGTTTGTCTTGAAATGAGATTCGTGCACACACTCGATGCACACTCTGACATTGACCGCATGCATCGCCGGCCGGCTGACTGTCAGAACTGTTTGAATCTCTGTCCGGCTGTTCGGCTGACCGGCTGTCCGGCTGACCGGCTGTCCGGCTGACCGGCTGTCCGGCTGACCAGCTGAGTCATCGTCTTGAGTCTCGAGCTGCGGCATCATGCAACGCCGCGGCGCAAGATTCTTGAGTTGATTTTCTTCATTTGGTTCGTAGTTTTATTTTTTCTTCTTCTTGCATTTTTTTTCCTGCATGAAAACGAATTGCAAATGAAGTTAAATAAATGTCGTGTTGGTTAGTTGGTTGAGTTGTTGAATTGGCTGCTAGTTAGTTGCACTGCCAGCTTCAAGGTTGGGCGCCTCAATGCGGAAAACATGACAACACACAAAATGCTGAGACAAAAAACAAAAAAACAAAACAAAACTGTCATTAAAATGTAACATAAAAAGCCGCTAATTGCAAATGCTTAGACACACACACACACACACGCACACCTTGCACACTCTCACGTACGTTAATAACAAGCTCATAAATAACTGCAAGAGCCGTTGCATTGCATTGCCCATTGGCCCCCAGTGTCAAACAGGTTGCGATTGCCTCCAAGTGTAATCCAAGCCCAAAACACACGCCCGCAATTCTCGGGCGCATAGAACCAGGTCACTGCGGCAATGCTGCACTCACAGATACCCTTAGAATAATAAGATATATGCGAGACGTATGTATTGCCATGGCGTTGGGTAGCAGAGGCTATGAAAAGAGATTTAAGTAATCGATAACTGATGATACTTAACTGCATACATATATGATCGATAACTGCATACATATATGCATCAAACATAAGTGCATATTTGCATGATGTATTAACAAAATTTAGTTCTACTTAAATTATATGTAGAAAGGATTCCTTAGAGCATATGCATGTTAATATTGCAATAGCGACCAAGCCAGAAAGTTATCGATAGCCGATTATAGTCAAGTCTCGACAATTGGAAATGATAAAGGAATCAGTATTTTTTTACACAGAAATTGAAATTATTTAGGGTACAGAATTTTTTCCATTTATCGCGATTTTTGAATTAGTACAAATTTTCGAGTCTCGACTGTATATACAAAGGAACATATCTAATAAGTATATCGATAACTTTGCACAGTTTATCGATTCGGCCCTTATTAATCATCATTAATCAATTATTGATCAGTTCATCTAAAAAATATTTAATAATCTATTGCACTCTAGATCTATCGAACGCTGCGTTGCTTTGAGCCAGCATATTGATTGATTTATCGACAGCAACTAATTTTTTACTCAACTGCTCTTGGTTTGACAGTTGCATAGCTCGAGAATATCATTGAATTGAACTTTCAATTACGGAACCGAACCGTTAATATAAGCTTTAAGCAGCAGCATTATCTATGGCATTTAAGCTAGACCTTACACAGCGCCCTCTGCAGCAGCAGCAGCAGCAGCTGTGGGCGAAGGTCAATGCTATAACGCTTCAAACTTGCCCCAGGCAAAGGTCAGGCAAGTGCAAGTGCATCAAATGCGACTTTCCGACATCAACTCAACTTCAATTTAAATGGCTGGCGGCTTATTTGGCGGGTTAGTTAGTGAAAGTGAGGCTGTCTTAAGGCATTATAAAATTTATAATCGGCTCACACACACGCACACTCACATACGCCGAGTCGAACACGCACGCGCCGCTGTAAATGCCAGCTAAGTGCCGGAAAATTGCAGCGAGTCGCTGATGAGTTGCTCGGCTCGGTTCAGTTTTTTTTTTTGGGCGTGGCCAGCGGCCCGCGGCCCGTGGCCAGTGGCTACAAGTGGCATGCATCATAATCAAGTCGTGCCATGAATTATCGTGTCTGTTTATCAAATCTTAATGTGTGGGCCGCGCCAATTTCGTACACCTTTCCAGGTCTAACTAGTCGGCGTGTCGGCTATATCATTTGCTGCCACATAAACCAAAGTGGCTTATGAATTGTTTTTGGCCACAAATTTTACAACTGATTGCAAAACTGGCCAAAATGCATGTAAAAGAAATTTTATGGATTTACTTGCAAAAATATGCAAATGTATCTTTAAAGACAAGCTGAGAGACCATATATCATCTTGAAATAGGGTGGCTTAAGTGAGTCGGGTCTAAGCTATATGTTAAGTGTTTGTTTCTCAAACCGCATCCATTAAAGCATATTAATATATTTCATCCGCTTTAGTTTTAATGAGCGGCAGTAGGGCAGATATCGTATAGCCTCTTCATATTGCTGAAGAAGATTAATAATCGATTCAATTCAGCTACATTAATCTGTCTGCGTGCATGCTATAAGCGCAGATTACTTAAGATATTTACAGGTGTTTATGCAACAATTGTAAAACGAGTTTCGTATTAGCGAATCTCTTGTTATTAAAGTTGATATTGCAGTCATTGTCTCTCTCTCTCTCTATCTCTCTCTCTCTCTCTCTCTCTCTCTCTCTCTCTCTCTCTCTCTCTCTCTCTTTCTCTCCATTTCTTTCTCTCTCTCTTTTTCTCTTTCTTCATGCACATGGTTTCCTTCCTTTTCCACCACAATATCTTACCTTGTCTTAATTATTAAGAAATATATTAAACAATTTTAAAATAAAATATCTATTTTATTATAAAATATGATTATTCAAAAAATCATTTCATTAATTAAATTGCATTAATCATCATTATATGAAAGGGAACATACTTTAAACTACTCTAGACTTTTTTTGATATCTAAAATTAGTATTACAAAGTGAACTATTTATTCAATATATATTTTTTATAATATAACTTGATAAAAAATAAAATAATTATCTATCAATACATCTGATAATAAGCATTTGGCATTATTCACCTTGAAGTCGAATTGTTAACGGATTCAATCACTTCTATCTCTCTCTCTCTCTCTCTCTTTCGTTTTCTCTTACCTCTGCTTCATCCACCGCACCTTCTCACACTCCATCTCTCTCTCTTTCACCCTCTCCCCATTATGGAATTCTCCTTTGTAGTTGACATATGCAACGCATCATTGGTATCAGAAGACCTTTGAATTGCGTGACGTCACAAAAAATCAGACACAATCAACATAATTGACGCCCATTTAACGCCCACTTAACCGCGCTCGCATTACAAACGCGGCCTATTGCAACACGCAGGCTGAACAATGTGATAATTACACGGCTGACGCCCGCGCAGCTACCGTCCCCCTTCTCTCGCCTCCCGTCTCCCGTCACCCGCCTCGTTCAGGCTGTTGCCGAACAAAGCCAGATAATCAGCGAATTGAAGAAGAAGTGTCATGTTTAAAATACAATGTAAAATCACCGACAACAATCGCAATGTGCAATTTTCATGTAGTCGTCGTTGTTGTTGTATGAAAATGACTAAACACATGTATGTGTCATGGTGCATAAGCATACGCACACACAGACAGTCCCTCATATCATTTGCTGTGGGCACGACGCGCTCAATTTAACGCATACGCCCCGTAGTACCGCAAGTCTCGACATCGTCATCAGGGTCATCATGTTACGAGTACTCGAGCGAGCCTCGCACACCCGTACATCACAACCGTGTATAGCTAAACTACACACACACACACACATACATACACAATCCTACATTATAATTATTTGGTTTGCCTCAACTCTCAGTCTGTAGTCTCTTTCTCTTTCTTTTTCTCCCTGACTTCTCGCCTTGCTTTTGTCTCCCTGTCTGTCTGCCTCGCGTTAATCATTATGAAATATCTGTATTTTGCTTTGCTTTGCCTGGCTTTTCTTTCTTCTTCTTTTGCTCATAGTATTGTTTAACACTTTCATAATTCCCCCAGCAGCAACAACAACAACAACAACAACAACATCAGCAACAATTGCAATAATCACTTTTATGCTGTATTTATCACTTACGTCGCCTTAATTAATATAATACACAGATTCGATATAATTATTTTTCTTTCTTCAGCTATTTCCACACAGCTCTCTCATTACTTGCACATTCGCTCTTTACCGTTTTCTCTCTCATTATTTTCAAATAGTTTCATGTTTCAAAAGTAGTATTTAGTCTAATAATTGGACCGGATTACAGAAAACTAACTTTTCTTTGATACAATTCAGGTTGCTTCTGCTGCTTCTCTTGCTGTTTCTATTTGAAATATATGTTTAGCTTGGCTTAGATTTAACTTGATTATTTATTATATGCGCTTTGACATTTGTAAAAGTCTTAGAGTCTATGTTCTTAGGCATGCAATTTCGATATACCCATATGCATATTCAAAGGCTAAGCAAACGAGTATAAACACTTGTGTTACTTGAGCTCTTGAGTACCTCGAGAGGAGGCGTGTTTAGTTTTATGAACTTATGTTCGTGTAAGAGCAAAGCTTAACAAAGTACTCGTAGAGGGATCTCTGTATCTCACTCATCTGAGTACAGCTTAAGTTCCTGTTGATCTGTCGAACTGCTTAGAGTATTCCCGACCATTGCAATGCATTAAATAGATGCTCAGAACAAGAGCACAGAGACCATAAAGCGCTTTAGCTAATATATTGAAGTGCTGCAGAGATCGCTGTCGCTCATCCAATATTTAGTATATGTCTAATGCATATAAAAGGGATAAATGCCCTTCATCAATCAAATTCTCTTTTACTTATCTCAACACTTCAGTCAGTCAATGTTTGAGTCTATTCTTGTTTGATTGCATGGTCTAGGCCTATTCTAGCCAAAATGTAATGCGTTGACAAAATTCAATGAAATCGTATAGCAATGATCACAATATCAGCTGAGTTCTAGCTACAGGGTATCTTTAGGTCTTTGACTATCAGCAGGTTGTTAGCACTCTCTTTGGCTTGGGAATAAATTCAAACGCAGGAGTCGCTTAAACAAATTTCCATTTCATTAAGCGCTCACCTCTATCTACAGGGTATCTTCAAGTCAGGCACTGCCTGCTGTTTGCTTGTCTTTTCTTTTTCAGAGTTTGCCGTTTCGTGACTTTCTGAAGTTTTCGCGCTTTGCTTTCGTTTTCATTTCAGTTTTTCGTTGACTGACTGACTGACTGACGGACTGACTGGCTGACTGAATGAATAAATGAATGAATGATTGATGAGCAGACACTCACTCGATGAAAGCGTTGCGCGATTTGTGTTCGTCTGCCTCTTCAGTTGCTTTCATCAGTGCCAAGCATGAAATTGGTTTTGTTTCTGTTTCTGTTTTCGTTGCCACTTTCAGCAAAAGCCAAAAGCAACGGCCGCTCATTTGCTTCGGGCCAACGGCAAAATGCAAAGAAAATTGTAACTGAAACAATTTATAATTATTCTCTTTTGTCTTGCTTTCATTTCCATTCAATTCAGCGTGAATATTGAATAATTGTTGTGCAATAACAATAATAATAATAATAATCATACAATAATCATGCAATGCAAACAGCTAATCGAACTTTCAGTTTATATATTAGAATTAACTGTAGCCACCCACACATAGGTTAACTGTTATTCCTATTGGTTAGCTTGAATGTGCTTTGAGCCAATCAATTGTTGGCCAGCCTTGGCTCACGTTTCCATAGGTGTTATTTCTGTTTACTGATTCGCTTGATAATGACTCTACCTGCTGCCTTTTCATTTTGCCGTTGCTTTTCCTTTGGCCAGCGGCAAATGCAGGCAATTGCGCAAAGCAGAGAACTAGTCGATATTACATAGAAGACAATGCCAGAAAGAAATATGTACCTCACATGTCAGACGAGCTTACAGATACCCCTTAACTCTAATTTGTCGATATATATTTGTTTTACGATATTTTCATAATAATATATTTAATTATTATCTAGATATTGATGGGTCTACATACCTATATCATCTATCTAGCCTTTAATAATAATAATGAAATACATATAATAATAATAATATAATGTAATACATGAAATAATTATAATAATAAATAATATTAAGGTCTGCCAACTGTCTTTCGACTACCTTCGGTATCTCGTAAAAATACAGGGTATTCAGCTGGAAAAAACCGTGCTGTGCACGCCTTAAATCGGGCATGGCCGTCCATGAAACGCTCCAACGAGCTGATCAAATAAATAATAAAGTAATTTATACCTAATACACGATATATCGATGCCACAAGCCAAAATCTGTTTGACCCAATTTGTGGTCGGCGCTATCGAAAATCATCAAACCGCCGGCCGGGCAGCCCCCACAGTCGTCACACAAGTGTAGCAAAAAACTTCGCTACTCTGGCCGGGCTACCCGAATCTGAATCCCAAACCAACCCGAAACATGCCCAGACAACGGCCAATTACACTTAACAAACTCATTATGTTCCGTTTTCCAGGCAACAAAGAAAAAGCCAACAGCGGGTGTCAATATGCAAGGCAACTGCCAAACACAAGTAGACGACTAGGTTATACCCTAGATAAAAAAAAAAACTTGAGTCAAATTTCATTTGCAGAGGAAACTTTTTTCGACTCAGGCAATATGCAGAGCACAAAATAATAATTGCCAATAGTCGGGTATAGCTGCTCTTCAATGTGTACAGGGTATACAACAACAGCAATAATATAGAAAAAGGCCAGCGAAATACCGTTAGCATTGCATGCAGTGAAAATTTGACTTCATGTTGAAATAAATTCACAGTCAAGCGGCCAACAGCAGCAATTGCCCATATTGTATGTATGAAAGGCGGCTCGTGCTGGATTGCCGGCAGTTGGTGGCGGTGGCGGTGGCGGGGAGGGGTGTGGCAAGCCGTGCATGTGCTGTGGGAGGGTCGGAGGCTAGCTGGATTGGCTCGGCTGCCAGGCTGACAGGCAACATGGCTAGAACAAAATTTATGCCAGCTGCCAGCTGCTTACATTATTATCGACTTTTATCGAGGCGACATTTGACTGCTCAACGGCAGCTAACAATAACAGCGCCAGACAATAAAAGCAACAGCAACAGCAGCAACAACAACTACAAATTTGAATGCAACCACTGAAGCTAAATGTAATTGAGCCGAGCGCCAACGAGTGGCGGCACGAGTGGTGCAGCGCTTAGATCGAACAGCTGATAGCAGCCAAATATTTTGCTCTCTTAAGAATTTTGCATGCTACATTTTTCCACATGTTGCAAGCCAGCTGCCAACGATGACAGCTGACTGATGTATGCAGCGTACCATTTGTGAAACTAATCGATATGTGTCTGTGCTATCGATATGCCGATCTTTTGCATAGCGAACATAAAGTTCATAAACAATTATGAACTTTCAACTGTGATCGTTGCGAAAAAGCATCCCTGATGAGCGACAAATATTCAAATAAAAATGCAAACAATGCAAAAAATTCTTTCATTTTGCTATGATCATAAGCTAATTTAGATGTGTGATATATCTAGTAAATATAATTCTATATTTTCGTCTTGCATACGTATGGAATTGTGTTTTTGAGGGAGCCCAGAGAATGCGAAGAGTGATAAATAAATAAGACAGACATGAATGAACTGCATGCATATGTATGTGTGTATGTATATGTACAGTGTATAAACATATATATGTACATACATATTATGTATGTATGTATGTAAGCATGTATGTATTTCGGCTGAGAAGCTTTTAAGCGCGCTAATAATGAGCTCTTATATGCATATGTAAATGTATGATATGTTCATATATGTATATTACTATATGTATATGTATATCTATTTGTACATACATATATGAATACGTACATATGTATATCCATTATATAGGTATAAGTAAATCTATATGTATGTATATGTGTGTTTGTATGTATATCAATATGTATATGTGTGTGTATATGTATGTATATCTATATGTACATATATGTATATGTATATATATGTATATGTATATGCATATCTATATGTACATATGTATATGCATTTCTATAACTATATGCATATGTGAATGTATGTCTGCATGTACATACATATATGTATGTGTATCTATATGTACATTCATATATGTGTATGCATATAGACATACTTACATATGTATGTGTGTGGATCAAACATCCAGCAAATACGAAGTTGAGTGGAAACTCCTGCACAAGTTTATTCTAGAAGCTTAAGTACAGAGTGCTCAAATGTAATTTATTTATTCATACAAATTTCTGGTACATACATACATATATATATCAATTTATGCATACATATGTAGCTTACATTTGTTTCTTTACTTAAAGTAGTTTCGAATCCTTGAGAAGAATACTGACTAGATCTAAAGCACTAGGCCTTTTGCTTGGGAGAGTAGCCGAGTGGGGCATTATAATATGCATATGTATATGTATATAGATATGCATATATGCATGTATGTACATAGATGTTTAGCTATTATAATAACACTTCTAAATCATCGTATATGTATGTATATATATAGGTAACATAGTGTCTGCTCGTTATGGAGCCTATGATTGGATAATTTACATACATACATACATATGTATGTACATTGTACCTTATTTTATCTGAAGGGATATCATATTTACGTGTCTATTCCTATCGCTATAGAACCCATGCGCAGATTTTTGCTTACAATGAAATTAATTTTCGTGGCTTATGCAACTGCAGCTTGCATAATTTAGTGCAGGAATAGGATGAACAAGTCCAAAGTCTTTAAAATTTCTAGTTGAAGACGTCGCGACGTCTTCAATCCACTTGATAATTTCCGCGTCGCAAATGGCTGAGGCTCTTCCAATAAATGTTGCAGCTTTCGCTAGTTTCTCGACAACAGCAAATGCTAGCCCATCATCATCATCATCATCGTCATCATCGTCATCGGCATCATCGTCATCGTCATCTACCTACACATTTCGCCACTTAGCAATGACGGGGCAAACAAAGAAGTGCTGCCTGCTCGGGCGACGAGCCACTCGATGCTGAAGTCGATCTTCGAGTGGAAGCCCGCTGGCTCGAGTGGCCCATCGAAGAGCCGTTGAGAAGACGTTGCTCGCCTGCCTGCCGGAAGATGCATTGCAATTTTTTTTTGTTATTTTGTTTTTTTCTTGTTTTTGTTAGTTTTTAGTTTGTTTTATGTCGACTGTGTAACTCACTCAACTGTCTGTCTCTCTGTCCGTCTCGTTGCAGCCGAGTTTCCCGAGGAGGACAGTGACATGCTGATGGAGCCGAATGACTTTACGCCCATAACGGTGCTGCGCTCGCACGAGCAGCAGCATTTCCACATGCCGCCCACCACGCAGCTGCAGCAGCCGCACCATCGTCCAGTGGCTGTCACGCCCGCACAGAGCCGCCACTTTCAGGCGGTGCCCGTGGAGCAGCAGGAGCAGTTCCGTCCGATAGCCAATCCGAACACGCAGCTGATCTCCAGAGCCGATGTGACGCCCGGCCCGGGCGCCGACTCGCACAGCCAAGCGGCGCAGAACTTCTATCCGCCCTTCTACCACGAGGCGCCGCCACTGGGTCACTCGCGTCCCTATTTCGCCGGACCCGCTGGACCGGTGGCCGACAGTACGCCGCTGCAGCTGCCGCTGTTGACGCCGGCGCAGCAGCAGCAGCACCAGCACCAGCAGCAGCAGCAGCGCGGCTTTGATGCCGCCATACTGGGCAGCGGGGACTTTGGCGTGCTGCGCGGCGGCACCTTCTATCCGGAGGAGGAGATGCCCTACCATCCCGAGGACAACAGCGACTACATCTATGGCGATGCCAACAATGGCCATGGCCGGCCCAGCGAGTCCTTCATCCAGAAGTACACCTATCCGGAGGAGCAGTTCGCCAACTTCCGCGACTTTGCGGACATCAATACGCCCGCCGATTCGGCCTTCTCCCAGTTCGTGGTCGTCTATGCGGCCAAGAATGCGACCAAGCCCAGCAATCATCCGCATCCGAAGAACATATTCGAGCAGCTGGAGCTGCTCGATCGCGAGAAGGCGCTGGAGGAGGCGGCCCTCAAGAAGCAACAGCCCAGCAAATCCAAATCGAAGCTGTCCAAGACGAAGCTGCAGAAGAAGTACAAGAAAAAGCCAATTAGCAAGGAGCTCGAGCTGGAGCCGCTGCTGGCGCTCAGTTAAGCACTTCACTTAAGCTCTCTCCATCCACTCCCATCAGCTGGGATCGAATTTCAACTGCGAAATTTGCACACAATTTTGTCCGCTGTTCGCTGTGTGCTTCATTAAATTTTCTTTTATTTATTTTTTGTTTGAGCAAAATGCAAATTTCAACTTTAAACACTTTACGAACTATACCCTACCCCCCTACACCCCCACACCCCTACTCCTGCTTCAGCGGCACTCTTCATCTTCTTGCCTTTCATTCATTTGTACACGTGCCCAGGTCCCCCTCCTCATCTTATGGATTGCAATAGTTCCGTTAGTTGTGTGTACTTATTATTATTATATTATTATTCTAATTATTATAATTATGATAAATGTAATTTTTTTTTACCTGTTTACTTGTTGCCTCACAGTTCGTGTTGCATAAATTGTTAATTCTACGTAATTTTAGCCCGTAGCCTACACGTATTTGTATTTGTATTTGTATGTGTTTAATCGTATTTTATGATGCGTATCGATTACTTAATTATTTTTTGTTTAATTAAACATAATTTTACATGTATTTGTATTGTGTGTGTACATAAAAAAAACAACAACAACCAGCTCTTAATTGTAATATTAATAATAAAAACTTAATAAAAAAAAATACTATACAACATCTATTATTTTTGGCAGGTGTGTAAAGGGGTTCTCTTTAATTTTTGCAAGTGGAGCAATTAAAAACAAAATAAAAACACTATTCATTAAAAATATATATATTAAAATAATAGATAAACTCCGTTGAATATTCGATATTAGGCTGAAATTTCGATAAGTTTTCAAAATTGCATTCACACATTTCGCACACAAAAGATAATTTGCATTGAATGGCAAATCTTATTGCAAAATGTTATCGATAATATATGGAGCTGCCAAAAATATAATTATCGCAAAGTCTGCCATTCGTACTTCCTCTCTCTCTAGAACTACATGCACAGCTGAACGTACTTTTGCCGAGACAAGGTGAATTAAAAATCTGCAATTCATGTATTTATATAAAATAATCGGCGTGAAATATTAAACACCAAATAAAATTCTACGCAATTAAAAGAGAAGTGTGATATTATCGAATTGAAAGTCTTGAATATTGAATAATAAAACGAGTGTAGCCAGCATGTGCTTTTAATAAATTGTAAGTACGTACATACAGATATACAGATATATATATAATTTAACAAAAATTTGGCCAAGTTTCAGTGTCATTTGCGCAAATACAACAAGAGTACGGTGACTTTAGTGGCACACTGTACATAGGTATATTTGGCAAAAATATCATTGATCAAACTAAATTCTATGCAATTAAAATAGAAATATTATCCTATAGGGCATACGAAATAAAAGACAAGTCGAGCGAAGCCGGCGCATGGTTTTGATGAATTCTAGGTATGTATGTACATGCACATACACAGATATACATACATATGTATGCATGTATAGTAAAGCAAACGAAGTATATACATACATATGTATGTACGTACATATAAGAACAAAGAAAATTCTGTGCGATTTAAAAAGAAATGTAATAGGGCTGAAAATTGAAAGACAAATCGAGTGAAGCCAGAGCGTGCTCTAAATAAATTCTAAGTATGTATGAATGTACATACATACATACATATGCACATGCCCACACTTGTACATACATACATACATACATATAGTAACAATAGGTGAAAGTCAAATAATACATTTTATATTGGGCTGCAAATCAAATAAAAATTAAGACAAATTATTCAAGTACGAGTGTAATTTGGGCGTGTTTTCATATTTATATTATGCACATATATATATGTACATACATACATGTGTACATACATTCATACATACACGTGTGTATTTATTCACTAGGCAAAAACACATATTAACGTTTTTACATACATATGTACATGCATACATATATACATACTTACATACATACATTGTGCATGCTACATACATGGCTATGTATATACATACGTTGTGCACATGTACAAACATACATACATAAGTACTTAAATGCGTGCATACACATACATACATATATACATTTATATATAATATAAATGCACAAACACATGCATAACTACTTACATACGTACATAAGCACACACGCGTATACCCCAACATACACATACATACATATGTATATAAGTGCACACATGTATAAAAGTACACACATATGTATATAAGTACTTACAAATATAAATACATATGTGCATACAAGCCTACAAACACACACACACACACACACACACACATGCATAAGCACATATGTATGTGCGTACATACCCACACATGCATATACATACCCACATATACACATATGATACATACACGCCTAGGTACTTACATACATATACTCATACATACAAGCATACCTACACACACACACACATATTATTAATGTTTATATACATGTACACCTCTACATATGTATATACCTACACACACATACATACATACATACATTGTGCATGCTACACACATGGTACATACCTACATACATACATAGCTATGTATATACATACGTTGTGCATATGTACAAACATACATACATAAGTACTTACATGCGTACATACACATGCGTACATACACATACATATGTACATATACATACATGCATACACATGCATAAGTACTTACATACGTACATAAGCACACACGCGTATACACCAACATACACACATACAAACCTACATACACACACACACACATGCATAAGCACATATGTATGTACGTACACAACCACGCATGCATATACATACCCACATATACACATATGTAGATACATACATGCCTAGGTACTTACATACATACCTTCATACATATACTCATACATACAAGCATACCTACACACATACACATATTAATGTTTGTATACATGTACACCTACATATGTATATACCAACATACACACATACATTCATACATTCATGCATATATAATAAAAATACGCGAACAAATATATGAAAGCCAACAAAAATTAAAAAAGATAATTCTGATATAAAAATGAAAAATGTTCAATGAAAATGAAAATCAATTAAAAGAATTACTGTACTCAAGTCCGCATGCAATTTGAGCCTGTTTATATTCATATACAACATTTTTAAAGTATAAATAAAGTTCGTATTTCTTTCCCAAAAACCTTAGTCTTTGGCTCGAAGCGTATTGAGTAGCGTTGTGAAGGAGCTCGCCGTGCGAAAGATCTACAAGGAGAGGAGCGCCTAGTCATTGCTTGATTCCATTACTGCGGCAATGCCAACTCACCCACACGAGCAGAGGTCTGCCCAGCCTGAAGAAGTAGGCGGCCAGTTGGGTCTCCTTCTGGGCGCGCTGCAGCGGCAGCAGCAGGAGCCGGCGCTGGTGCGGCGGCAACTCGTGCCAGGGTAGCAGCTGGTAGAGCTGATAGGCGAACTGCTGGCCCTCGTGGCGCACCTGCTCGGCGCCAAAGCCATAAATGCACAGCTGTGAGCTGACCACCAGCGAGAAGAAGCCGAGAAAGGCAAAGTTCTGATTCGTGTGCGGCATTATGTACTGGCAGATCACCGAGCAGTAGAGCACACAGATCAGCAGCACCTCCACACAGGCAATGTCGCGGAAGCCCGCCTCAAAGCGAGCCACCAACTCCAGCAGTCGGGCATGTTCTCTGAACAGCTGTTCCAGCCTCTGATCCAGCTCTCTCCCAGTTGACGACTGCATGCGTTCGCTCTGCAGCTCCAGTTCGAGGCGGCGATAATGGGCCGTCAGGCCGAAGACGAACCAACCATAGAGCGTGTCCACGGCTGTGGTGGAGCAGCAGAAGAATGTCAGCACCGGCACCATCAGGCAGCAGTCAAGGAAATAAATTACAGGATTCGTGACGTCGTAGGGTAAGCTGCAAGCGAAAATAACAGCTAAGTCGGAGGCATGTCTGTACAATGAATATGTCGAGAATTACTATAAGCATTTTGTTTCCAGTAATATGTGTTCCATTAATATAAGTGAGCAAAGGAAAAAAGGCACAGAGGGTAACAAATTAAAGATTAATACATTTGGGTTTCACTCAAGGCGAAACTAAGTACTATCTCAATCAAGTCAGCTCAGCTGCGTTATTAACTATTGATCTATAGATCAATAGATAACAACTCACTCACTCATTTTACTTTTTAAATATCATAAACGACATTAAGGGGCTTTAATGTTTATTTTCGAATTAAAACCCAAAATTAGAAGTTTCTAAACTAAGGCAAATATTGTAAAAGCTCAGAACGAATCTCTATAGATATTATAAAAATGATGTACTCAAATTAACGATATATCCACGATTCCATATATTAGGTAAGGTCCTAATTACTTCGGTATAGTTCTTTAGGTAGGTCCGGAAATATTAGAGTCCAGAGTTCTGTTAGCAGTTTCGTTAGGTTCTTATAAGTTGCAACGATATGTGGGTTTCTAGCAATTTGTTGAAAATTCTTAACGTGTATGTCCTGAAATATTAGAGTTCAGAGTTCTGTTAGTAGTTTGGTTAGGTTCTTAAGTATTACAGGCGAAAGATTTGCTAGAAAACGAGATAAGTCCTCGGTGTCAAAGCATTTTGATTCGGCGACTGAGCATTACAGCCGCAAGTTCTGCTAACTGCTTAAAAGACAATCAGATATCACATAGGAAATTTCGTCAAGAAGATTAGGAAGGTCCCCAAATATTACAGTCTTGACTTCTGTTAGCAGTTTGGTTAAGTTCTTAAGTATTACAGGCGAAAGATTTGCTAGGAAACGAGATAAATCCTCGGTGTCAAAGCATTTTGATTCGGCGACTGAGCATTACAGCCGCAAGTTCTGCTAACTGCTTAAAAGACAATCAGATATCACATAGGAAATTTCGTCAAGAAGATTAGGAAGGTCCCCAAATATTACAGTCTTGACTTCTGTTAGCAGTTTGGTTAAGTTCTTAAGTATTACAGGCGAAAGATTTGCTAGGAAACGAGATAAATCCTCGGTGTCAAAGCATTTTGATTCGGCGACTGAGCATTACAGCCGCAAGTTCTGCTAACTGCTTAAAAGACAATCAGATATCACATAGGAAATTTCGTCAAGAAGATTAGGAAGGTCCCCAAATATTACAGTCTTGACTTCTGTTAGCAGTTTGGTTAAGTTCTTAAGTATTACAGGCGAAAGATTTGCTAGGAAACGAGATAAATCCTCGGTGTCAAAGCATTTTGATTCGGCGACTGAGCATTACAGCCGCAAGTTCTGCTAACTGCTTAAAAGACAATCAGATATCACATAGGAAATTTCGTCAAGAAGATTAGGAAGGTCCCCAAATATTACAGTCTTGACTTCTGTTAGCAGTTTGGTTAGGTTCTTAAGTATTACCAGTAACATTTCGGCAGACCACTTTATAAGTTGCAACGATATGTGGGTTTCTAGCAATTTTCTGGGAATTCTTAACGTGTATGTCCTGAAATATTAGAGTTCAGAGTTCTGTTAGTAGTTTGGTTAGGTTCTTAAGTATTACAGGCGAAAGATTTGCTAGAAAACGAGATAAGTCCTCGGTGTCAAAGCATTTTGATTCGGCGACTGAGCATTACAGCCGCAAGTTCTGCTAACTGCTTAAAAGACAAACAGATGTCACATGGGAAATTTCGTCAAGAAAATAAGGAAGGTCCTCAATAGTACAGTTGACTTCTGTTAGCAGTTTGGTTAGGTTCTTAAGTATTACAGGCGATTCCATCCTCAAAGTCTGCTATATAAAACATTTTTCACATTTGTTATCCTCTATAGCCTTTGCTTCCCTATGATTATGTTACAAATGCCTTAATCAAAATGAATGTAAATAATTTCAGTTTAAATTAACTTGTATATAAGTAAGCAAATCTGTCAATATCAAATAATAATATCAAAAAATGAGAATAAATTGTTTGTGACAAGGGCAAAGGACTACTCTGATGCCAATTTTATGTGGGAATAAAAGCTGATCTCAGTTTAATCAAATGATATCAGATAAATATTAGCCACTTACGCGACCCGAAAGGAGCTGACGGGCACAAATTGTCCGGACTTGTAGTAAATCAGAGTCGTGGATGCGACGGGCATGACCAGGAAGGAGATGCTGGTGCCAGCACACATCAGCAGGTAGATGGCCGAGAAGATTTGGCCGCGACGGTTCTGCACTCGCCAGACTCGCAGCTCGGCTGCATCGATGATTGGCCGCAGAAATGGCGCCTGGATGGCGGCGATCAGAGACACCAGCTCCCGGCCCTTGCACACAAAGATGATCATCTTCAGCAGCGAGGAGACCATCTGGATGCCATGCATCAGCGCCTCGGAGCAGAGCACTATGTCGTGCCGCTGCTGCACGATGAAGCCGCAAACGGTGCACAGCTCGAAGCTGGTGGCCAGCATCATGACGAGGTAAGTGACTGGGGAGCGGAGCGTTCTCCGATCCTGCTGCAGGTCCAGGCCCATCAGACCAAAGGTGAAGCGCTGCACCCACAAATTGCCCAGACACGCCTCCAGCAGCTTGGACATGCTGATGCCAACTGAGGCAATGCCAGCCGAAACTGATAAGGTTTTGTCGTCCAACTGCCAACGTCGAAGTCGATTTTTGTGTGCATCCCAGTGTGGGAGTGTGGGACAGTGGAAGAAATCGCTTAACCAGACTCGTCTAATTGACCTTATAAATAAAACGTTAATTTGTCGGTCTTCATTAAAATACACACACACACACACACACATACATACACACTGGGCAGAAAACGTGGCTAAGTAAAACTTCATGGTGAATGATTTAATTATGCGCCCCGGGCGCGGGTCCGAGTCCACACCTACTGCAAGACAGGCAGGCACCTGTTTGGCACAGTGGAACAAAGTCAGCAATACTTAAATGTAATAGAAATGCGTGATGATGAAGCTGAGTTAGTTTTTCCCAGATATTATAAGTCTTAAAGATTTATATTTAGCTAAGATCTAGCAATTTAACAAATTCATAACTGGTAAATAAAAGTCATAAAAATAATGTTTATTAAATATAATTTCTATTTCATCCTACATTTCAATCCTACAAAGAATTATTATTTGTATTTACAATTTCAGAAATAATCACCATTATAAATAATAAATATATTAATGTCAATACAAATTATGTGCTAAATAATTAATTCACAAGTAAAACAAAAATTTGTTTAAACGGAGCTGCATTGACCTTTTAAGCTAATTGATCCCGATGCCACAAGTGGCACGTGCAGCGCTAATTTAGGTCGTGGACTGGAGTGCTGCTAAGTTTAAGGTAAGTTTTGGTAAATGGGAGTAAATAATGTTTGTAATTTATATACATTTCAGGCACTTTTATAGCTTTAAAATATTTAACATGAGTGTGGCATTGTGGGAGGGGATTGTGTCTGGGTTTTACTGAGTCAGCTGAAGAATTTAATATTTATACATATACTTGTAGATGCAACAGTAAATATGCTACTAGTACTGCTCCTCCTACTTTTCCTTCTCTCTCTCTCTCTCTCCCTCTCTCTGCATAATAGCGGAGAATAGGTTTAGATGACTGAGAAGAGCGATTTATGCTGCATTCCGATGAGTGAGCGATTGCTTTGTTGATAATCTGAAATTCAAATACAGCAGATATAATCAAAATATTTTTTTACAACAAACTTGGTAAGCTTATGGATAAGCTCTGCATAGCACTTTACTTTTTTTTTTTTAGATGACAGATATTGTAATTAATTCACAGAATTTCTTCAAGAAATCAATGGACCTGACAGAAAATACGTTCTACCTCAATACTTCCTACTGCATTACGGGCTTATTCTAGCTAATGTAAGTACTTCAGCTCTTGTCAAATGAAATATGTTGGCTTTAATATAATGGATTTGCCAAGTTAAAGGACTGGCAAATTATTAGCCCATAACACAATTAGAGCTATGGAAGTATTCAAGCAAATTGTTGTCTAATGTAATGTCAGAGCAAGTTTGCTTTTCATTTTAGAACATATTTCCTGCCTTTATCAATCAAATATATATTGCTTGCATATTCATTCACTCATATTTGATCATGTTTTTTCTTCTTTTTCAGTTTCAACCACTGTGAACTGTTACCAGATTCGTCAGTCGGGCAGCCAGCTCACAGCAGCTTGTCGAAAAGTAACTGCAACTGTAACTACAACTGTAACTGGAACTGGAACTGCGAATGCTACTGCCTCAGTCATGGTCATTGTCCGCTAGCGGTTCTTATTACATGTGGGCCTGCTGCTGTTTTTTGCTGTCTTTTATCTATCTCTATCGACAGCCACTGAATTCCCGGCTTGGCATATGTTTTGACATTTGGAGGCTGGCACTTAATTTACGGCCTCACCTTTTTCTCTACACACACACACACGCACGCACACAAATGCATGCTGTGAGCTGCGAGTGTCAGGCCCAGGCCCAGACCCAGACCCAGACTCAGACTTCGACTCCAAAAGGTGTGTGGCAGGAGGGAGGGGTCTCTGTCTACTCTAGTTGCGTACTAGGCGCGTATTTATAGATCTCGATCGGTCGGCTTTCCCGTCAGCCTCGCATTTGGGTGTGCGCATGCGGTCAGTCTGTGGCTCTGCGATTTTAATTAACCAACGGCCAGCTGGCAACTAATTAAAAGTCTTGCTACGCTCACAATGTGCTGCATTGAAAATTCAATTATCCGCAATGCCGCCCATGTTTTGTCGTGGGAAAACGTCAAACTCGTTCCGCTGCCCATTCAAATGAGGCCAAAGCCAAAAAAACAAAAAAAAAAAAGTCAGTGCAGCAATATTTCAATATCGCGCATACGACGCGTGTACGCCCTTTGTGTGTAATGCGATCGAGAGATCTACAATGTAATTAGCCCGGCAATTAATGAACTGGGCGTGCACCCGATAAACAGATCGACAATCAATCGGACTTTTCATCATCATTAGCGAGAGAACAAACTTCCGTTTGACTCTGGTGGTCAGCCCGCATTGAGTTCACTAGTTGTCATTGTGCCTGTTCATATTGTATATACTTATTGTTGGCCAAATCGGCTATTGATTGCCGGCTCTTAAGTCAGTTTTTTTTTTTTTTTTCTGTTGTGGCAGCGTTCGATTTGTAGCAATTTGTTGCAAGCAATTTGAGTCGATTTCGCTAACTATTTCTGTGGTATCACTTGCATTCGTTGTTGTTGCTGTTGTTGTTGTTGTTGTCATTTTATTGTCAAATCAATGTTTTATTAGAGACTCGTGCACGAGCCGTGCTATGCGATGAATCAGACGCAAACAGTTTAAGAACTCAGCTCGAGCTGCTTGCCTACAAAACTTAATTGCGGCTAATTAATCGTTGTCAACTCACATCTACCTCACTCCATATGTGTATATATGTATCTATATGTAAGACCTGCTGTAGCTGATAAGTATATCATATATCATATACTCTGCAGGTTTGGGAATTTGCTCAGATCTCAGCTGCTATTTGGCTGCCTAAAGCGTATTGCCAAGTCGGAACTGCTTCGCGCCACGATTCTAACTTGATTTGTCTGGCCTTTAGTTTTTTTTGGCAGCTCTTGAAAAGCGTTTTGCATGTTGCCTTGTGGCAAGCATTTGTCAACGCGCCTGGCTCACCAACAAGCAGCAAATTTGTTGTGGCTTAGGGTTGTCCGCTGCTCTGTCTCACTGTCTGCCTGCCTGCCTGCCTGCCTGCCTGTTTGGCAGCAACTCAACAGAACGCGCTGGCCGAACACCCACACGGCAGTCAGCTGCATGAAAATTCGCGCTGTTGGCTAATAAACTGCAGCAGCCAAGCTTCAGCTGTTGTGGGGCCAAGCGCAAGCTGAAATTCAATCACAAACACAGAGAGAGAGAGAGAGAGACAGAGACAGCGACTCGAAGAACTGAGACTCTATAATAAGGCGCAGTTAGACAACTGGCAAGCACTTTAAGTGAGCCCCCCCAAAAAAGGTTTACATACTCAACACACACAGACACACTCACACTCACACACACCCCTTTGAATTGGTTTTTGGTTATTTGCCTTTCGTGCCGCTGAAAACTTTATTAATATCCAAATCGTGCGCTTAATTGAAATTTATTGTTAATGAAAACAAAATTATGGCAAACAAAAGCTACACAGCCACTTGACACGAAAGAACCAAAAAAGAAAACCAAAAGCCAATGCGAGCTCTCCGGCCGAGCCAGATTCAGTGACCCAACACACGAAGACACAAAGCAGACTAAATAGAGTTGAAAAGTGCAGATTTTGTCGCCCACATGCGGCAGTTGAGCAAATCGAAACAGAAACCACAAAAAACAAAAAAAAACTGAATCAGAAAACTCTGAAACTGAGACAGAGATTGAGGCTGGTCGAGCACTGCCATGGGTATGGGCTGGGGTAGAGGTATGGGACGGCATTTGAGTCACGGTCTCTGGCCAAGGGCCGCGTGTTAATGCTGGCTAAGCTGGCATTAATTTGGCATTTAAACGCTCATTAAGGCGACAGACCCGACAATCATGAGTGACAGAATCTGTGGGTGGATATCTAACTGGACACACACACACACACGGGCTGGACTGGCTGTCTCGTTTATCTACTTGCTGCACTCAGTGTAAAGCGAACGTGCCGACAGCCAATTGCATTTAACTACAACAAGTTTGTTCTTTTGTGTCCACGGAATGGAGTCTCCACTGTATATTTTGCTAATTATTTTACATTTGCCGACCATATCATTTATTTTGTGCATATCTTAAGTGTGTCACATCATTAGCCGCCTCGCAGTGCCGCTATTTCAAGTCTTTGGCCAGGAATCTTACGAAACGACTTGCTCGTACCGAAACTAAAATTCGTCGAGTTCTTGACTTTCGATATGTTGGCAAAAGTAATTCATGTGTTTCCAAGGCTGTACTGAAATCTTTAAAGTTTATTAACTATCAATTAACATATGTTAATAAGAAATGTTAAGTTATATCAAAATTGTGAATAGTTTTATTATGAAATGTTCTTTCTTGGTATATGTCAAGTGATATAGCTGTAGTCTCTCATAAAATACAAATTGCATTCGAGATTTTGTTTACTCATATATTCTAGCAGCACGTAACAAACTCTCTCTGGACAACAGGATAAAAATATGTATCCTGGCCTGTTCTACGCTATTCAAGTATATGGTATCGCAGCCATATCGCACTTGAATAAGCTGCATGCACTACAAGCTAAAACTCTAAGGAAGATTACTGCAGCTCCTTGCTACATGGGCACAAGAAACATCGAACGCAACCTCAACGTTACCAAAACTGCTGACAAATTTCAGGAGGTACCTAGAAAATACCTCGAGAGATGAAATTCTCCTTCAAATAGCTTGCTCAAACGCCTAGGGACTGCAGCCCAAAATTCACTCAACCACTATACTTGAAGACCTGCTGGATCGGGTCTTGACTTATGCATCTTAAAAACCCAATAAATATATATATTTAAGAATACATACATACATATTTAAGTATCCTAGATTAGAAATAATGTAGCTTATAGTAAGTAAATTTGTTTAGACTGAGTTGCAGAGAAAGGTAGCGGTACTCTAATCTATGAATGAATATAATTTATAATTTCACTTAAAAAATATATATAAGTATATACATATATCAATATTGTTATAATTTATTCTTACTCAGCATTTTGAAGTGATTTTTTTCCACATTTTCCATAGCTGGGCTGTAGGTATATTTCGATAAGTCGAGCACTACCGACTAAAATAGTCTAACTTGCTGGTATTTCATTTCCTACTTCTCTTACTCGTCTCTTACCATAAATATTATTCTTTTATATACCTCTCCAAATTCTCAAAGCTTCACAAGAACATGACAAATTCAACTTTAATTACTAAAAGCGTATTTCACAATTATTTATCAACTCTCTCCCTCTCTCTCTCTCTCTATCTAAAATCTAGATCTATAGATGCAGACCTCCCAGTTGGCTGCCATGAGTCAAGCTTCTTAGAGGCATTTACACGCTGATAGCAACAATTTGAAATGTAAATGCGAGAGGTACTAGAAGGTAAATATTGAAATGTCTCAACGAGCGAGGCTCAAGGCGACTTTGCTGGCAGCGGCTTCTGTTTGTTTAGGCTGTTTATTATTTTGTTTTATTCTTTATTTAGGCTTTTGTTTTTTTGTTGTTGTTTTGTTTTGGTTTTCGTTTTCGATTTGGTTTTTTTCATCACGACGTTAAACATTCGCATTTAAGCCTTTCACAGTCGCTAGACACTGTGATGGCTACCCTGATGGCAGCTAGCATATTTAACGTAGCTATCAGTTTGTTGCCAACTAATGCAAATAAATTGTGAACAGTCACTGCCAGCAGCAGCAACAGCAATAGAAACAGCAGAAAAACAAAACAAAAAGCACGGCGTGCTCATCATCATCCCGAAATGTTGTCGCAGTTGCAGCTTTAAGTCAGCGACGTCTTCGTCTTAGTCGCAATCGTCGCAGTCAATCCACAAGCGTCATCCCCATCATTGGCGTCGTGGGGCACAGTGAGGCAAAGATTTGTGCGATGCATTTGAACAACGCTTAACAAATGATTGCTGTGACATTATTACCCAACAACAACAGCGACAACAGCAACAATAAAAGTAACAACAACGACAACTACTGTAGCCAACCAATATGAATCACCTATAAATACCCTAAAATACGGCTAGAGAGGCGAAGGGCAATTCGAGCTACAACTGCAGACTGAGCATCGATTAATGTGTTTAATATATGGCAATCGATAAATAAAAATCGATTTACTTGACAATATGTAACAGCTAATGTGGATCGATAATTAGTTGATCGATAAATGTTTATCGATGACAGCAGTCCGATTTGTTTATTGATGAATAGATGGCAATAATCAATCCAGCAGCTGAAATCGATATACGATCGATAACATTAATAGAAAATAGACAACATTCAACTTGAATGATTGTCTTACATGTGACATACTCAAATTTCTTATACAAAATAGCTATAGTTCGGCTATATCAGTTTGCTTTACTATAAATGACATTCAAAATCTATGAGTGTATCGATATACAATAATTGACTTTTTTGATCGATCAACTTAAAATTGACAGTCCTTAAATGGGAATAGCCGAATTCGCAATATTCAAAATATCATTAGACTAAGTCAATATAGGATATCGACAACATAAGCAAACGCTCAGTTAAGCAAGAATTCTACAATAAATGTAATTATCGATAAATAGCAATGATTAAAATCAGCAGCTAGCTCAATATCAACAATCAGCAGCTGCAATTCCAACCCGTTCAAGTCTTGAGTAGAGAATAAAATTAGTCAACAATGGGATAACTATCTGAAATGCATTCAGTACTCGTATCGAGTCATTTACAGGGTATTAAGAGGCCGTTTAGATTCTTGCTGTCCATTTGCTGCACTGCTGGGCTACCGTTCGCTGTTCGTGGCTGTTGCTGATGCTGTTCTCGTTTAACTTTTGCATGTTTCCTCTTTGGCAACTGTCAATGTTATGCTGGAAACTTGAAAATTCAGCAGCAGCAACAACAGCAACAATCGAATGTTGCTGTTTGCGTTTGTCGCTTCGTAATGATTTTAATGCCAAACATAAACAATTATTTTCAATTGCAACACATTCTTATTGTTATTTTGTACAAAGGCAATGGCCGCCATTCGATATTGCTGTTGCTGCTGTTGCTGTTGCCGTTTGCCTCAATTGTAATCGCATGTGCGCGCATTTTGAAGTCAACGTTGCAGATGCCGCACGCTGCAACAGATGTTCAGAAGAGACGCTGTCAGCGCACAATTAGCGCAGAGCCAGCTTAGGCCTAGTATTGATAAAGCGTCAGTCACTCAATCACTCGCATCACTCAAGCTACCAGTTGAAGACGGAGCGCGTGGCATGCCCGAGCAGAGTTCGTGGGCCAAGTCTTTTGTTTTGATTGAAAGTGCTCGAGCAGCTGGCATTTGTTGTTGCTGTTGTTGTTGCTGAGCGGCAGCTTGTGCCGTGTTAATTATGCAATCGCTTTTGGCCAAACGGCAAAGTGCGGTTGAAGCATGCCACACGCATGCAGAAATCGCTTCGCAGCAGCAGAAGCTAGCGATACAGATAGAGAATCTTGATTCTGCATGCTAGCAGTGGGCAATATGAATGCAACGACCGGACCTGCATGCCAAGTGCTTGACAAGAATACACCTACAACAACAGCAACAACAACTACAACAACATCTGTGCTGACAGCAGCCAGCTCTTGCAATTGATCAAGCATGCGGCAAGTGACAGCAGACAAATGTGTGTGTGTATGTGTGTGTGTCTGTTTATTCATCAAGTCGAATTTTGCATACACTCTACAATTGTTTACCCTTTTAGCGCTGTCAGTCTGCTTCAACAATGCAAGCGAGCGAGAGGGAGAGAGAGACACAGAGAGAGAGAGGGAGGCAGTTCAAGTTTTAACTCAAGCACAGTTCATTCCTGTACCAAACTCGCATTATGATTATTTATTGTCTGGCGCTGTGAGTGACATAATAACTATTTGCCAAGTGCCCATGGATGGCCTCAGGCTCAAGTGCCTTGTTCTAAGTAATAGATGCTAAAGACATATTCAGATGTGCGCCATGAGCGACTACATTGAGTTGTCGAGCTTGGCTCTGTGATAATGAAGTTGATGACGATGATGATGATGATGTTGTTGTTGTTGTTGTTGTTGTTGTTGTTATTGGTTACGATGATAACTCATGTCAATTATTATATAAGACTATTGCACGGTCCAGCGCTATAGCCATTACTGTCTCTCTCTCTCTCTCTCTCTCTCGCTCTCTCGTGTTGTTGTCGGCGATAGCCTCAAAGAGATTCAACAGCCAGAAAAAATGTTTATATACATACATATATATTTATGTATGTATGTATAAGCGGCAGCAGCAAAATGCAATTGATTTTGTTGTATAATTTCTACAGCTTCATCTGTCGGCAGCTGCATTCAATTTATTGAAGATGCGCGGTGCTTTATTGCTGCCAGCGCTCCCGAGTCCAGATATGAGTGCCGCGCGTCAAGTATGGCGAGTCAAGAGGCGAGTTGTTAAACGAGCTGCAAACAGCGACAATGCGACACACACACACACACACTTGCACACCTCAGTTGTTCATGTGTTTCGCAAACGAAAGACTTAAGACACGAACTCTTTTTTTTGAAATGAGCAACGGCGGCAAAAAGTAAATTTATAGGGCGCGCTCGTGTCATAAAATTTATCAACCATGATCTAAATTACAATGTGAGCTTGCAATTTTTGTTTTCTTTCTTCATGCATATAGTTAAAAGTTTGTACTTCATATACTTATGCATATCTATATACATACATATACATATGTATGTATGTGTTGTGATTTTGCGCTTGTTATTTATGACTGACTCGCTAAGGACTTGCCGTGAATAATGCAAACAATAAATATGTCTGGCCGTCTCTCAGGTCCGGCAATGAATTGCTTTAATCAGTTGTCACTCCATGACCAGCATACTCGGTGCCCTCTGTGCCACCGCAGTGTGGCTCAAGTGGTGCAGAGTCATGGTCGTATCGTGTTCTATTTATGTAACTCCCTCTATAGCGCATGCCTAAGAGTTTTCCCCAACCCCAGCCCCCAGCCCGGCCGCCACATGCATATATTGTATTATAATTGCCTCGCTTTCTTTTTCCACAAAGGACAAGGCAAAGCACGTCAGTTGTCAATTGCGACTCGGCGCATTCGTTAGATTCGTTTTCGTCTGTTGTCGCTGGCTCGAGCGAAAGTGGAAAATGGTCTGTTGGATGATGTTGTGGCGGCGTTGTCTGCGCCTCATGAGCCATGCAAATGGCAAGACCAAAATACACACATAGCACTCGTAAATGTTGACAATTTTGCATAGTACCCGAAAATAACAACAACTGGCTGACAACAACAACAACAACAACAACTGGCGCACGATTTGCTGTGGAGCAGGAAACATTTTATGGGACTGGGACTCGAGAGAGGCAAAGGAAGCGGAGTGAACAGCAGCTGAGCTTATTGCAACGCTAACCGGCCATGAAAGAGGAAATCAATGTTGCTGAGAAAAGCAGCACGACGGCCAACGAAAAAAGCAAAAGCGAACGAAAATAAAACCAAAAAGAAAAGTCGCACGCTTTTACTGGAAAGCCAAACCAATTTCACTTGCCGTCTATTCAATTGCGTTAGTTATGAGTGCAACACACAGCAGCAACAGCAGCAGAGCCAGAGTCCAGAGACAACAGACCAGCGACAACATAATCATGCCAATTGACAAAATGTGTCAACCCAAGCAACAACAATTACAACAACAGCAACTCAGTTCGAAGAAGGAAAGCGTCTGTTGCACTTAACTGCATTGCAATGCCCCAAACAAATTTCCTGTTGGCCAAAAGCGCGTAAATTGCCGCCCCTCATGCTGCGGCGGCAACAGTTGCTGCTGTTGCTGCTGCTGCTGCCAGCTGGCAATTTTTCACAATTTGCAATTATTGAATTTCTTCGATGACATCAGCGAGACTTCCTGTCATTTGATTTCGTTTCGCTAATGTGCTATTAATTTGCATTTGCATTTGCATTTGCATTATGTCGCAGCAACAGTTGCTGCCGCTAATTAGTTATTGCTGATGTTGCTGCTGCTGCTGCTGTTACAACACGATAATATTGCAGTTGCAACAGTTGCTGTTGTTGATGTGCAATTTGGTGGGACTGGCACAGCTCTCGATTTAGGTTTGATGTATGTTAAGTGGAAGATGTCAGCTGAACTGGTTCGCAGCTGAACTGGTTCAATTCGATAATGTCCAAATAAGTAAAATTATTTTAACTGCAATTTCTTTTCGCTGACAAAGAGACAGACGCCTATTTACAGATTAAAATATAACTGGTTCACAATTGAACTGGTTCACAAAGTGGTTCAAATAACATGACATGGAATATAAAGAGATGTGAAATTGACGTTATTAACTTAGTGTATTTGTTGCAAAGGTGCATATGTAAGTGGTTCATAATGGAACTGGTTCACAAAGAAGTTGGCATATTGAATATACAAATATCAGCAAATATCCTGATGCTGAAATATATTTGTTGCAAATGCTAATCATACTTAAGTACATATGTAACTGGTTCATAATTTTTGTTGTTTACAAACTGGTTCCCAAATGTAAATTAAAAGAATTTGTTACTGAAATACCCCAAAAACATATAATACATAATTAATATGAAAATATATCATAAAATACTATAATTCATATTCAAATCTCAGAACTGAATTGAACTGGTTCCCATAGTGCTTCGATTTAGCAATTACAAAATAAGCAAAGGCTTTAGGCTAACGTCTAGCTGCTACTCTTGGTTCATAATCTTTATACAGTAAATATAAAAAATTTGTAGCAGCGGGAATAATGGAAAATTGTTAGTTGACACTTGAACTAGTTCAAAGATATATCCGAAGTTAACTAGGCTAGTGAGCCTTAGTTCGACTAAGGTCTAACTGGAACTGCATTCGCTATTGATACAGTTAGCAGTCGGCTAATCTTTAGTCGATTCTAATTTTTTAACTATATTTTTGAATGGAGCTACAGATGATATCTGAATGTAGTTGGAACGAAAAGTTCCTAATTTATAGCCAGATTGCTGCAAATTGAACGATCTATAATGATATGTTAATGGGCGAGCTATTGTATTAAATTGTTTTCAAGTTTGGCATCATAAAATTTGATTTGCAGATTATGGACGTTTATGGAGTCGAATTTGGCAAAATTTTGATGAACTGAAATGGGTTTGGCAAATCATGTGACGGCGGCGCATTGCACAAATTCAAAAAGTATAATCATTTCGACGCTTGACGCAAGCCGATGTTGCAAGAGCCCCGCCACTCAACGGCAAAGGCAGCGGCAGCGGCAAGTGTCATTGACTAATGTTGCATGAAGCGCATAAAGCAAGCAGCAAACCACAATAACCAAAACCAAAACCAAAAACCAAACCGAAACAAAAACCCGAAAACTAAAACCAAAACCAAAACCAATCTAAAGGCAAACAAAACAATAGAACCAAGCAGCTTCCAGTTGCGGCAACAGTTGCTGCGGTTTCTGATGCGGCCCAGGCCCAGCCCCAGTCGCAGCGACTGTTGCAGTTGCAGCTCCCAAAAGACGACCCAGCCACCGAATGGCAATTCTGATGGCATGCCTATAATTTAATGCGGCTTTGTGTGGCATGCATCCATACAAAGTCAGCTGAGCCGAAATGTGAATAGGTTGGCAGGGTCAGCCATAACTTTGCCGGCGCTGAAGCGACGCGGATGGGCGAGGGCTGCGCCCAGGCTAGATGCAGAGCTGTGTGAGCGATGGAGGCGCCGGGAGGAGGGGGGGGGAGGCTGGCTGCTTGAGGCATGTGGCAATTAATTTGAGCGGCTGCCATGGACTGACATTTGCGGCAAACGTGAAAGGGCGCAATTTTTACAATAGAAACATTTGTCGCACAACACCTCCCCCTGCCCAATCGCTGAAGCAGCGCCAGCGCCAGCGCCAGCCCTCCCTCGACCCAATCACCGCTGCCGATCAATGTGGCAACCATGGCGGACGGCGACGATGCGCTGCGCTGCGGCGTGCCAAAATGTTAAATGGGACAAGACGACAACGGCGACGGGTCGACGCTTGGCTCAGCGACAGAGATGGAGTTCGGAGTCGGCCACTTGCCACACCAGCTGCAGCAGCAGCGGCAACAACAATATGTATATGCAACCGACTCCGGGCTGAACATTTTTTTCTTCTTGGTTTTTTTTTTCTTTGGTAAATGTCAGGAAAAATATTGCCAAAATCTAGGCAAACGAGCTGCATTCCGCAGCGGCAACATTTAATAAGCAAAATGGGTTATTAAACAAAGCTTCCCCTCGCCAATGCCGCGCCCTCTCCACCCACCTCAGCGACGTTTGCAGTGAAGAGGCTGTGGGTCTGTGCGCCCCCACAGCAAATGCTTTGTGCAATTTTTATTGCGCATAAACTGACCTTTTTCTCTTGTTGTTCATTTTATTTTTCGTTTCTTTTTTTTTTTTTCTTTGCTCAAGGTTTGAGCAATGAGTGGGAATCTGCAACAGCTAAACAAAATAATAAAAAAAGAGCTGAGGAAAATTTCATTTGCTTCGCTCAATGCCAGCACGACAACAGCAACGCGAATTCCACACCTCGATTTGATCAGCTTTGGCAAATCTTTAGCCGGCATGGGAAATTCTCCGACGCTGGAAAACACCAAAGTAAAATATTTGAGCTATTCTAGAAATTGCTGAAACAGGCTTAGAGACAGCTATGAAAATGTTGAATTCATATGAGATTAGCGATATGAAAGGCTAGTTGAAGCTTCGATGATGAGCTAAATTAAATTAAAATAAATTCCTTTTCAAAGGTTGCTGAAAAAAAGATGGGGAAAATGGGTCAAGAATGTTTAATATAAATTTTAACATTATTTCACTACTGTTATTATTATTTAATTTATTTAAGCCGTGATTGAAGAATATTTTAAATATATATTATGAACATGAAGGCAATTTATTCTAAATCCGCACTTATTGATTTATTTTTTTAAGATTTAGTTTAATTTTTTTAAATTTATTTATTTATTATTTTTTTAGTTAATCTATATTATTCAGAATTGCTCACTTATCTTATTTCTATATCACGCCCTTAGACATATATAATAATTTATACAGAACCCGAAAAATTACTATCATAAACATTTTAATAATAAATAAATACGATAATAGTTTATTAAAAATAACATAAATTTTAAAATTAGATAGAGAATAGCTGAAGGCAGAAAAGCCGCTCATAAAAACCAAATCAAGCATAAGATTTACAATATGTATATGTATTTACAATATGTATATGCATAAGATACATTTGCAAGTCTTTCATTTCATATGTCGATATATGAAGATATGATGTATTATCTTGCTAAGCGCATGATTTGCCACTTCAGACATGTTAACGATATCAAACTCGATCGCCCACAAGAAGCCCAAATGATGGCTACAATGCGCCAATTCGTTGGCAAGGTGCAGTAATCATAATCAAAGCAAATGTCGAATTGTTGCACTCGGCTCGCTTTGACATTCGGAACAGGCATTTGAGAGCGACGCGGACAGCAGCAGCGAGCATTGATCGGGGAATGTGGACAACTGGCAAATGCATTATAATAAATGTCCTATGATTGTCACAGAGCTGTCAGATGTTAGCGAAATGTCAGTTACATGGCCGCTTGGCATCGATAGAGCTTCTAGCTGATCGTGGATCAGCGGTGTAGCTGATCGCTGATCAGTGATCAGTGATCAGTGATCGATGGTTGCTAGAAGCCAAATGGACACTTGACTGGGCATTAACGATTGATCTTATGACGGCCTTGACTTTCAAGCGACAGCCAGTGAAATGTCAAGCCAGCGAGTGAGATAAAAACAGAGAGAGAGAGAGAGGGAGAGGGAGAGGGAGCTAAATAGAGACAGTTGAATGACATGGAAACACTGGCAAGTACACAGATAAAGCCGGGGATTATGCAATGAAAACAAAAGTCAACAAAAACAAAGAGGCGAACAAGCAGAGCCGACTCGAAGTCAATCACTCGGACATGCCGAACAAATTGTGTATTTTAAACGGATCTATCCGGTTCGACAGGGACACGGACACACAGCCAGACGCTGGCTGGCCATATGTGGGTTCAATCAAAAGCAATCGGCCACAACAATCGATGCTCTCAAGGCTGAGCGATTCTAATTACCAGAGAACCTAACGAAAATACATACATAAATATAGATATATACATACATATGTACATATGTATGTGCCCGTATATGTTATCGATATGAAAAATGAATACTTATCAAACACGACAAGCGAATAACAAACAAATTACCAACAATTGCCATTAAAATATGTTTTCATTAACGTTTAATTGAGTGGCCGAGAGGCCGAGCAGCAGCAAGCTGTTAGCCAGCAGGCGGAGGGATGAGGGGAGGCAGCCTATACGATTTTGCTATAAGCCAATGGCCAATGATTGTCAGCGTCGTCGAGTGTGATTGATTGATGTACGATAAGCGGCAGGGCAGCCAGCGAGAGCCGAGATTGCGCAGCTCGGTTCATTGGAATCTAAGCCCCGCACATAAAAGACAGAGAGAGAGAGAGAGAGAGAGAGAGAGAGAGACAGAAGTGGAGTAGAGCTGCCTGCCCCCATTGTTATGGCTATGGCGCACCCAAATTTGGTGATTCTAAGAGCAACAACAACCACACGGTTAGCTGCTGCTGCTGAGGCCACTTAAGCGCCCGCCGCCGAGATCAATTTGAGGCGATAAGATTAGAGGGCGGCCAAGCGAATTGTGTATGGAGCCAATTGAACGCCCACAGCGATCCCAAAATTCGCTACATAGAAGCATCGGACAATTTTTCACTACAGCTATGCACAGTGGGGCAAACTGATGATTAAGCGTGTAATTGTATTGTATGAAACTGACATAATTATGTATTATATAAATGTTATCTAGGCAGAGATGCCTGTAATGTACATATAATATAATCTTTCTGATATATCTGATGCTTAAGATTTCTATACAGCAAGACTCACTCGACAAGACTTCAGTCAGACTTGACTCTTACGCAACTCATTAAAACTGATAATATCCAATACTTCTCTTCTCATATCCTAACACTGTCGTATATATTCAATTCTTATATTATTCAACTCGGAAATTTACATAAACTTACATGGTTTTCTATGCCTTCGCTCCACTATGCCGCTTTGAGATCAGCTTAGCATAAGTACTTCTCTACACAACAAGAGACCCGCATATCCACTTCTGTGTACATAAATACAGGCATGCGCATGCGTGTCTGTGTCTGTGTGGTTAGCCGCTTGGTTGGGCTCACAAAATAGAAAAAAAAAAATACCATACCATTGCTGGGGATAGGTACAATGTACACACAAATAAGGAAGCAATTTGCCATGGCTCTGGGCTGGTGTGGAGTAGGAAACGAAATCTAAGCCATAGATGCGAACAAATTATGCGAGACGGCAACGCCAACGCCAACACCGAGCGTGAACGCAATTATAAACGAAAGACTTAAGCAACGAACGCGCTGCTGGCAAGCTAAGAATATTTTTGGCTTTGTGTATTACGGCGCCTTCGCTGATTGCGATCCCGCCCTGCCAGCATACCAAAAGCTCAGCCCCCCACAGATTAACTGTAGTTCGTATACCCACGCAGGTTGCCTGCCCCGCCAAACAGTTGCCAATGGTAACGAAACGAAGCCAAAGTGGCGCATGTCAAGGACATAGACGTGGGCAAAGGTGAGCCAAAAGCCAAAGCGCTGCATTCATTTGCATAACAAGCGACATGGCTAACAGCAAACGGCAAACGGCTAACAGCTAACGGTCAAAATGCCTAAGCAAACAATTGTGCAAATTGCGTCAAGATTGAGATTTGAGCGACTCGAGCACTGGAGCAAGCCAGCAGGGCCCATCAAGAGGTGCGGCTCACTCACCCAGTCACTCCGTCCGTCACTCAGACAGACTGTCAGGCCGTCAGACCGTCTGTCTGCTCAGTATAACAATAGCAGCTGCATGTTGCATGCCACCGAGCTGCTCTTCATATTTGCGGCCTGGCTGCTCAGTCTCGCTGCTTCTGGGTGACTTTGCTTTGCCATTCGTGGACTACATGAAGTTTTGCGTAAATATTTGCCATTTTTATCGATGATGCCCCATTGTTCATAGTCCAAAGAATAATAATAATGGCACTGTCCGGGGCACGGCCAGCCGTTGGGCAAACGCTCAGTCAGTTACATCAGAGATTTCGCAGTTTCGCAGTTTGGCAGCCAGCTGAAGACAAAGCCTAATGAACTTCCGTTTTGTCAATGATTTTCTGTGTCAGCTGCCAATTAATGCTTACGACTGAGAACTGGGCACAGCACAGCGCGCACATAAAGCGAGTAGACAAACGACATTTCCACTCACAGACAATGCACAGACACAGACGCGCCACGAGGCAATTAAATGTTACGTGAGCCCGGGCAGAAGACCGCGATTGGAGGGTCGGATAAGGCCTTTATTACACTATAATTGGGTTAGGCGTGAAAATGCGTACCAGCCCCATACCATACAATGGATGCATAATAAGCTGCCAGATAACGAATTTATGTCACTTTGCGCATAGAATCGGAATGGAGAAGCAACGAGTGCTTAGTTCATTTGAACTATTTCGACTCACTCTATATATGGCACGGATACGAATTGAGTCAAGCAGGCTGAGCCAATCAAGTCGAGCCAGAAAATATATTTGTGTCTCTGTTTCTGGTCTCTTGGCTGTTTCATCTCTGGTCCCTTATCGCTTGCCTCTGGTTTCAGGTCTCGGTGTTTTCTATCCCTTATCTCTTTTGGCTTCTCCCTTGTCTTTGTTCCTTGCTTCTTGTAATTGATCTCTTGTGCTCAGTCTCTCTCTCTCTCTCTCTCTTTCAGAGTCTCACTCCCTCGCCATCCCTCCCGTTTGTACTCTTTCTATCTTTCTAAGACTTTCTCTCTCTCTCTCTCTCTCTCTCTCTGCATACATCTCTCTATCAGTGTCTGATCATCCTTTTCACTCTTTCTCTTATGCCATTTTATCTTTTTCTAATTTTCTCATCTTCTCATGTTCCCCATGTTTTCGTACTCTCATCTCATTCTCTCGCTCTCCTTCTTTTACTTTCGTCACATTCTGTTGTTCCCCCTATTTTCCCATTCCCTCGTTCGGTCGCTTTCTCATTTTCTCATTCCCTCTTCTCTCTATGTCTCTTTTGATCTCTCTTTGTCATTCGCTCTATATATTCATCGCTCTCTCTCTCTCTGTCTCTCCCTCCTGCCTCCCTCTCTTTCTCTTCTCTTCTCTTCTCATCTCTATCTATGTATTCATCTCTTTTTACCTCTCGAACAATTCTATGAGAAATCCGATGTACTCTATATATTTGCATATGTATTTCGTTTTACTACAATCCATGTTTGGTTTTTATGGTTAATTGTTCAACTGTTAATAGTTGACAGCTTGCGTATTCAATGATAAAGTTGTTTAGCCAGCAAGAACAAGAACAACAACAGCAACAACAATCAAACAACAGCTAAAACTAACAAGATACTTTATAATCAATTCATTTGTGTGCATATCACAGCCGAGTGCCAACGACTACTGAAAAACCCCATGAATAATTCCTCAAGTACGAAATTCGTATTTGAATTTGAAATCGAATTAAGTGCAGCATTTGCATACATTAAACGAGCGAATGATGGACATTAACATGAGCCGCTGCGCAGCGCGCTGGCAACTTAATTATGGAGTTTATAGCCAGGCAGAACTCGGCAGCTGAAGTCGTACGCCTACGCAGAGTTGCAATTGGAGAATGTGTCGCCCACGGCATTACCAATTGGGGGGACTGAGATGGGCCACAGCCAAATGGACAGCAGGTCCACGGCAACAACAACAACAACAGCAGCAGCAACAGCAGCAACAGAAATCAACCAAAATCAAGTTCTTCTCAATTACATTGCGATGTCTTGAATCTTTTGGGGTATTCGGCGCTCAAGTGCAGCACTTGACAACGCGATTAACTCGCTCGACCGTTGACTGCGACTGCGACTGCGACTCTGGTTGTGGCTGTGGCTGTGGCAATCTGCCCTCCTGCCCGTCAGATTGCAGTGATTGTTGTTTTAATTAACGAGCTCGGCTGAAAAATCAATTGGTTTCGCTCAGTCGCATTCGCAGTCAAGATCTTTCTTGAGCCAAGCTGCCCCACTTGAGCATTGGATTTCATCTCTACAGCCAGCTATGGAAGACATTGAATTGCTGTCGCTGCCGATGTTGTTGTTGCTGCTGCTGCTGCTGCTGCTGCTGCTGCTGCTCCAAATGTTTAATACACTTGCAATAAGTATTTGCTTTATGACTGCCGTTTGTTTTGGCTTCTTTATTAGCACAAATGAGCTCGCATTTGCTATTCGTGTAGTTACTTCATAAAGCCAAACATTCTCATAAACATGCCAAGCGAACAAGGCCCCGCAGCACCGCCTCCCCCATCGGCGAGCTGCTGGTAGCAAGGTTAGACAACTATGCACATACTTATTTGATTGAATGTAAACAGATCAAAAGATATGCGTACTTGAGCGAGCTTGGGATGAATACAAATTCAAACTCAAACTCAAGCTCAAATTCAAATACTTTGGCTGACTCGCGCTCGACTCGTACGATCAAGAATGATGCGATATTAGATTGGTAGTCTATAAGAAATTTATTAAACTATTGCAGATTTTCCCAATTTGATATATACTCAGAGCTTTATCCCGAAAAGTGTGCGAAATTTGGTAGTTGAGGGCCGAACCGAGGTGAATGGAATCAGAAGTGACCGTTGATAGCGATGCGCAGTTAGCTGTTACAGCGCATAGCGTTCGTGGCCAACAGCATCAGCATGGACGTCATGGTCTCTACGGCTCTACGATTCTAGGAGAAGCGCATGCACTTGGCCTTCTGGGTGTACGTGACGGCGCCATATTCCTCGACAATTTGGTCGATTGCGATCTTGTTGAGGTTCTCCAGGTAGAGGCGAGTCTTGCGCGATTGGATGATGTAGCTGATGACGTCGTGCATGTTGGTGAAGAAGAGGAAGCCGGCGGTGCCGCAGCTAAGGTCCAGATAGCGGAATCGATTCACGTCGCATGTGCAGCCATCGTAGAGGAAATAGATGAAGTCGCTGTTGTTGTGGAACCGGAACACCACATAATTGCCCCAGGGCGCCATGACAAAGACGCGTTCCGCACAGCGAAATCCGGCGCGCAGTAGCTTACAGATGCTATCGTAGCATCCATTCTCGGAGCCAACAACGGCCATCGTTTCCGGTATACGCAGCAGAGCCGGGTAATGATTGGGCTGTGCGCGGAGCACATCATGTGGCCCGGTGGAGTCGGGGCATGGATCCAATGGCTGTATCAGCTTCGGTTGCTCGGGGCACACGGGGCACTCTGGGACAACCGCCTGTGGTATTGCGACAATGGTTGGCTTCTTCTTCTTGCCCTTGCCCTTGCCCCCCTTGCCTTTGCCTTTGCCCTTTCCCATCTTACACGATTATCGCAAGAAACTGTATCGAAAACGTTGCCAGAACCTAAATGCTCCTTTCCATAATGTTCGGCGTCAGAACCCAAGAGAAATGTCTATTGCCTACGAGGGAAAAGTGAGGGAATTATTATCGCGTGTGAGGCAGCTGCAGCGGCTGCGGCGGCTCACCCGAAACTGGTTGAACGCGACGAACGAAAATTTATTTACTGAATTTGGTGAACAAATTTTGTAATTTGGAATTTTATTTTATATAATTTTTCTGACGTTGTGATTTTGTGTAACTTTTTACTATTTCAATTTTGGTGTATTTTTGCTTTTTCAACTGGATGCCGAAAAACGAGAATTTTTCAGGAAATTTATTTCCTATTTTTTTCCGAGAATTTTATTTTTGTTTGTACACATGCACAACCAGTTCTGATTCTGAAATAATGATCTGTGCCTTTAGGTAGACTGCCTCGAAAGGCGAATTTCCAGTGCCTACTTGGATGGAAACCGAAGTTTTGCCAAATTCCAGATTATCCAAGCAGGCCGAGAGTGTTCCGGGGCGAGTCTCGGTTGTGTTTTCTCCTGAAGTTGAATTCATTTCTCAGAGTTTTCATTACGTATGTATATATTGAATTGATTTCTTGGTTCCCTAATCAAATTCAAATTCAATTCAACTTGGCTGAGCCTGCGGCAGCATTCTAATTGATTTCGCTAGCTAAGGCCGTGCGATTGTTTGCTTTGAGCTGGCCGACTCGCGTCGGATGGCGGCGCATCAGGCTGCATGCTGAAGTGCAATTTAGTTGCCTGTCAAACTGATAACTCGCACAGTGTGGCAAGCGCGCGCATGCAAATGAGCAAATGACCAAACACGAAATGCCAATTAATTAAGCCGTTAGTCAAGGAGCTGCCGCGGCCTTCGCTGCTCCAAGACAAATTCTTGGGAAATCGAACGTGAAGCACGATTGCAAAAGGATCCTCTAGCAACGGCAACAACAACTGCCAGCTGACACGCTAGTGACATCAAACACCACACACATACACACACACACATAGAACGGCTGTGGGCAAATGCAAAAGTGAATGGCTGCCATAGCAATTAAAATCTGTTGGCGTTAAAGACCCTTGCCGCCGACCAAAATGAAAACAACAACAAACTGTGAAAAAGCATAAAAATAATTAATTGAAATCACTTGCTGCAGGAATAGCCGACTGGAAAGAATTCCAGATTTATGTTGAAGCGACGACGATTAAATACTCTAGAAATATTTAATAAATATTTATATGAGCTCTTCAATCTTGTTGAACTCTAAACAAGATAAAATGACTTTATAATTATATTTTTAAAATATTACTCATATTATATTTATTAATATATAAGTATTACATTTATTATACTGGCTTGGATTATATTTAAATAATATATTTTTCTTCTATCCAATGAACCACATTTTGTTGATATTAAATTATTATTTTGATTACAATATAAAATATATATAGCCATAAAATAAATTGGGAATATTTTGTTTCTTAGGCCTAGGCCAAAACTAAAGTAACTTACTCATGCATAGGACCGATAAGTCGTTACACATTTCCTATAGATATTTGATTAGCCATTCATAGAGTATATACAAGCAAGGAACCTGTTGCATATGGGTTCGCTCCTAACTACAATATGAAATATTGAACATGCAAATCTGCGCACAATGGCGAAAAATTATTTATTCAATTACCTATGCGCAATTACCGAATAGCTGCTTGACGCCGCCGCCGCACAGTGGTGCGAAAGCGATTTGTAGGTAATTATGTTCAAATAAATGCGAGCAACAAAATAATACAACTTAAGTTTTAATAGAAAATGTAACAGAAATATTGATTTTAGTCCAAGCTGAACTTAATTATTATTATTATTATTATATAAACAATGGTAAATATGATTAATATTTTATGATAATATATATTCTATTATTCTAACATTTTTCTTATTCTTCTCAATACTTATAATTTTTAATATATAAACAAAATATTAATAGAATAAATATTTTTATATTTAGCATTTTTATTATTTTTGTCAATATTCAAATATTTGCAAGCAAATTTTTGGTCAATATATATATATTCAAATATTTGCATACATAAGAAAAATATTAACAAAATATATTATATTATTTTAAGACTTTTTCTATTATTCTCAATATTTCAAAATTAATAAATATATATTATTTCCACATTTTTCTTCTTCTGTTAAATACTCAAATATTTAGTTTTTTTTTTTCCAATATTCAAGTATTTACATATTCCAACTGTTTTTCGTCATTATGATTATTAATTTAAATTAAAATATTTTAAATTATTTCCGCAATTTTCCTATTCTTCTCTATATTTAAATATTTGCATACATAATTAAAATATCAGCCAAATATATATTATATTGCTCCCACATTTTTCGTATTCGATAATTTCCTTACATTTTGGCCAATTGTTTCAACTGTCTTTCGCAACATGCAAAAACTTCCTCGACTCTAACTTATTGCCACGAAATGTTGCCGCTACATGGCCCGCTGTTTATATGGCCTCAGCCATATTTCTGCAGCTGACATAACTGTTAAAAAGTATTGGCTCTCCTAGGAGTTTTACGGTCTGTGATTTCAGGCTTTCCCCAGCGGCCTGTCCCACTGTGCAGGGGCAAGTGCCTGGCTGCCAATGGGATGGTGCAAGCTCAACTGGGCGCCAATCCAAGATCCAATCCCACATCCAATCGCTGACTAAGCCCCGAAACGTGGCTCAAACGGGGTCCGCAACTCGTCTAGACGAATCGGCATTTGCTCGCGGCTCGCTCTGGGCTGCCGGCGTTAATGTTTTTATGGCTGTCCGATTTGGTTTTGGTAATTTCTTATGCACAATTTGCATCATTAATTTGTTGAATCAGGAGGCAATTGGCTGGTGGCTGGTGGCTAGTGGCTGCTGGCGAGTGGCGACGGCCTGGCGATAGTGAGCCATGGTCAGCAGTTGTATGTGTAAGCGCATCTTGCCTACGACCGGAAAAGTCAGCAGCCAGATGCCACCGGCCAGGAATAAGCGGCGGCTCAGCTTGCCACACAACCTGCGCGCCCAACCACAGGCAGCTCGCATTGCAGCATCGCGCTTGCAGCAGAGCCAGACATGTGCAAATATTAACTGAGCAGCCGTGTAGATGCCATTGGCGTCGTCTTGGTGCCCCATCTTCAGCTGGCAGTCGGCAACGACAGCGCACCGAAAGCAGAAAGCCACAGCAGCTGCAATGACAATGCAGCCAGGTTTCTTCGCTGGATCTTTCGCTTCCGCCAGGTCGCTTGGGGTCTGCTCGCTGGCTGTTGTCGACGTCGCGTTGGCTTGTTCAACTGAAATTTGATTGCTTCATCTTCAACTTGATGCTGCCAGTTGCATAGAGCTTAGCTAATAGGCCAGCATCAGACGACGCCTCGCTCAAGCCACGAGTCTCGTATATATACATATATTTTGCGGTCTCCGTGTTTATTTTACTATGGCTGAAGCGGCACTTGCCCATGAGTAGGACTCCAGCTCCGACTCCCCCATATTCCTCTCTAAATATGCGACTCCCAGCCTCATTATGTAAGCTCTCGCTGTTGCAGTCGCCGCCGCCGTCGCCGTCGCCGTCGCAGTTGGCGGTCGTAAATCCAGGTCATTGCAATGTGGGAGTCAAAGTGTATAAATATCAGACTTCCCTTTGAATGCTGCAGAGAATCGATGCGGCAATATATGCGCTTATTTGGACAAGTGTTTACTCTATGGACTAATTGATTGACAAACATTCCGCGTATTTGCGAGTGGAAAAGAGAAAATAGGAAATGGAAAAATTATTTTTGACGTGTAAACAAAAGCCAACTTAGTTAAAGAATTAAAGCAATACAAAGATAAATAAAGTAAAAGATAAAAAGAGAAAAAGAAAATATAAAAAAAAAATAGAAGAAAAAAAAATATAAAATATAAAGAAAAGGAAAATAGAATATAATAAAAATAGAAAGAGAAAAAGAGAAAAAGAAAATAAAATAAAGAAAAAAAAAAAAAAGAAAAAAAAAAAGAAAAAATAGAAAAGAGAAAAGTTGGGGATAAAATAGAAATAAAGATAAATATAAAATATCAAAATATAAAATATAACAATATAACATTATAATTAACTATAAAATCTAAAATATAAAATATAAAATATAAAATACAAAATACAAAATCAAAATATAAAATATAAAATACAAAATATAAATTACAAAATATAAAATACTTAAACAATATTAATAACAAGCAAGGCTAGATCATAATCTTAATAAGGAATATTTTGAGTTTTATGGTTCTAGCCCCTCTTTATTCTACCGCTTACCTGCATTTGCACTGAGCTTTTATATGCTGAATTCAAGTTTTTAATTAGTTCTGGCCATAAAAAGTGCTTATAAAATAGATTTATAGTTTCAAGTAAACTCTACTGACATTCAAAACAATTCAATTAGAAGTAACGCATTCTCTTCTTCTTTAAGCAAGCAAATTAAGACACTCGAGTTACATTCCCCTGTCTCCTTACCGCTCTTCGAGTCTTTTTCTATATTTCTGTCATATTTCATTTGCTCAGACTCTAACTTGTTCACGTTGTCTTCGCTCAGCTTTTAGCAGATACTCGCACCTTTCAGAGCTTTAAGCTTAACGAGACACAGCTAAAAAGCAGCTGCTGAATAAGTTAATGCTAAGCTTTACGCAGGGGAAATGCCAACGTGTTTATGTGTATGTGCGTGTATGTTTCTGTCCTGTTCTATTCGAGCCTCTCTTTCTATGGGCATATCTCTGTCTCTCTCCCCTTACATACTCACTGTCCACGTCTCGTTGAACTTGTTTCAATTGCTGCGATAAGAGCATTCGCACTGCCGCAACCAAAAACAGTTGCTCCCATTGGCAAGCGGCGATGATGGAAGTGTGCAGGAGCACGCAGGGATGTGCAGGGTGCGCCGGATGGGAAACACTTAACGAGCTGCTCATGCCCATCATTGCGGCGACACATTGCCAAATACTTGCACCAAACTGGAGCAGTCAACTAACCAACCAGCCAGCCAGGCAGGCAGGCAGCCAGGCAGCGCCGTGGAGTCTGTGCCCTGCCTCAAATATAGAAACGGAGTCATTGGGTCAGGACAGCGCGAAAGCGAACGCTCCGAAGGACACAACCCATTCGAGTGCTCGCGACCCACTGGCAGGCATCAAACAACAAAAAAAAAAAAAAAAAACGAAAATAAATAAAATAAAAATAATAATATGGCAAACGCTGGCGCCAACATTTATATTGCAGCCATCGAGTGGGCAACGGAACAGCCAGGGATGCCGGAGATGCAGGCAGGCACAGGTGAGCGAGCGGACGTATTTTGTTAGCCAGTAGCTGCTCGACTGCAGCAGGTAGCAAAATATGCGAAATGCAAAGCGCGTTTGCACGCAAATCAAACATCCCCACCGTTATATATAAATACATATATATATATACATACATATATGTATTTTTTTGTATTTATTTGGGTTTTTGCCCAGCTAAAAACTGAATGGCATATTAAAAAAGTTTCAAGTGGCTGGCGGAGTGGCTGAGTGGTGGGGTGGTGGGGGTTGTGTCCAAAAGTATTGAAGGTAGCCAAGCCGCTTGCTCGCCATACGCACGACGCTCGCCTTGAGCACGCCTAATCCTAATCCCAATTCAAACGCCACCCGCACCAAATTGTATCTTTAAGTTGGCATCGCATAGCCTTGTATGTGTATCTATCTGTGTGTGCTGCTTCTTTTTTGTTTTTGTTTTTTTTTTTTTTTTTTTTTGGGTCTCGCCGTTTTACGAGTTTCCTGTTCAATGAAGTTGCACGTGGATGGCTAAAGAATTGTTTGTTGTCGTTACGCAGCATCAGCTCTACATACATAATGTAGGTCCTGCAGTCGACCAGCGTCCTGGCCTAGCTAGCTAGCATACCAGACCCAGACCCAGACCCAGGCCGAGGCGTGCCCCTTGAAGTTGGAGAAATGTAAGCATCTGCTAATGGAAAATATACATAAGTCTATAGGGCAGAGGGCATTCGCCAGGCAGAGCCCTACGCCCCCGACCCTGGCCAGGTCAGCAGAATTTTGGCAACAATCAGCTGGGCAAATGCCTAAGCCAAATTTGAGATATGCGAAGCTTTAATTTGCCTATAGAGAGTGAAAGCGAAAGGGAGTGGGAGCGGGAGAGGGGGAGAGTGAGTGGGACTTATCTCACTGCATTACCAAGTTAAGTTGAATGAAATTTGTATTTGATTGTAAAAAGGATTTCAGCTCCGACCGAATCGAACTGAACTGAATCAGCTGCCTGACTCTAAGCAGCTTTGGCCACACCACGAATTAAGCCCACAAAGCGAGTTTTGAGAGTGAAACACAGACAATTTGCAGTATATTCGGTGAATTTAATGACAATGCAAACCGCAGACAAATTGTATTCTGGCTGGCAATTGTATTGACGTCATCTTCGATTTGTTGCCGTCAACCGAATTTGGCAAATCGCTCCAATTGATGGCACAGCCACAAGTGCCGCGTCGAGCAATAAACTACTCAAAGGCTTTGCCCGAATGCCGAGAGCCGTGAGCGGGGAGCGGGAAGCTGAAAGCAACAAGCTAAATAAATATAGCACTCGAAATATTGAAAGAAACCCAGACGAAGACGGTGGGTAGCCCAAAAGCAGCACGACTGCAAGATACCCTGTTGTATGTGGGCCATTGTGCTCAGACTTTGACTGCTTAAAGCGGAACTGATAGAGGCTGAGCTGTGTCGCTTTAGCTCACTCGCCTGTGCTTCTATGTCAAGCTAAGCTACCTTATCATACGCCAGCTTATAGGGTATTCAATGTGTCTACATGTACAAATAAATGATAAAAGATGCCAAATTGCCACCATTTTGCCTTTAGAATAAAGCAAAAATCACAACGCACAGAAACAAACTGAGCGACAAACGCGGACAATGCACGACAACAAAATACCCTAGCAACAAATATTAGGAGGAAAAAAAAGTCAGAAAAATCATAATCATAAATCACAATCATAATCTAGGCCTATGCATATATACAAAATGGAGTTCATCTAGCGCTAGACTCAGGCACATAAGACCCCACGTATATCCAAGTTAAGACAGGGTATGACGACACAGGAAAATGATTGGAAAGTTGGCATCACTTGACGATTTCTTTGCATGCAATTTACCAGTACGCAGTGTACTCTCCCCCTCTTTCTCTCTCTCTCTCCCTCTCTCTCTGTGTTATTTTAGGCGCAAATCCGTTGATGCGTAGAAATGCGCATAAGAAATATGCAAACATTTAGCTCACACACTCAAATAAACAAACATGGCGCCAGGCGCTGAACGAATGCCAAATGTGAGCCCAAAACGCGAACAAACATGACGAAATGGGAGCCAAGGCCAAGGCTGACGGGCGTAAACATATCAATGGCAATGCCGCCGTGGGACCCATATCACTAGCCGCCCATCAGAATACCAAAGAAGGCAAGCTTCTAGTCATCCCCTTCCCCCTCCACTCCGCCCATCAGGCCACCATTCTTCGGCCGCCTCTCTAGCCACGCCCCAGCCAGTCCAATACAGGTGTTGATGATAAAGCGATTTGCGAATTCGCCAAACTGCGTGTCTCAGCGCTAAAGCGAATGCTCCGCAATGACCCGAAATCCTCACGTGCAGTGCGTTAGCATCTTTTTCCCTCGTTTTGCTTGTTTTGCTGGTCAGTGGGCAGTGCGCGTGCCGGGTGGGGCGGGGCGGTGTTGGTCCGGGCGCTCAATACAGAGCCAAAAGAGTGCGCCCCCGGCTGAGCTGGGCAAAAAAAAATACATATATATACAGAGGTAAGCAAAAATTGTTTGTACCCGGCCGATCCGGCGGCCATTCCGGCAGGTGGTGCTGAAGAGATAGCTGGCTGCCTGGTGGTGCAGGCGGCGGTGGCATAGCTGAGGCCAGAGGCGGCAAACGCACTGAATGACACGAGGATGAGCGAAGCACTCCTCAAGCTGTGCGTGTGTGTGTGTGTGTGTGTGTGTGTGTGTGTGTGTGTGTCAGTGTGTGCACAAAGGAGACACGCCTACTTCTGACTGCACGCCTGGCCTGGCAATAACTTGGCTCTTTGCAAAAGCGAAACCAAAACCGAAACAGAAGAAGCAAACAGCGCCAAAAGGCTCGCTGTGGAGCGCACAGTGGTGCGCGGTTGATGAAATTGAGTTGAGCTAAAGTTGGATTTGCAATGAATATATTGCAAGAGAGTTCCTTTTGATGCGAGTTAAATCGAAACCAACGAAGACAGCAGCGCCACAGGACTGCCTTAAAGCGCACAGTGGGGCAAAGTTGATTAAATTTATTTCAAGTTGCATTCACAATAGAAAATATAAAACGAGAAGTGTTTTTTGTTGAAATTCGAAACGAAACAGGCGAAGCCAACTGTGCTAAAGGAGCTGCCTGAGGCGCACAGTGGTGCCAAGTTGATGAAGTTGATATAGATTATGTATAGCCTCAATGTTCCATTTTGATGAATATTAAATTGAGAGAGAATGTCCTCAAAGGGCATTCTAGTGCGCACAGTGGTGCAAAGCTGATGAATTTTAGTTGAAGTAAAGCTAAGAATACATATTCGTGACAGTGGAATTACCCTTAAAGGTAGGCCATAATGCACAGTGGTACACAGTTGATGAAATATAATATGGGTAAATTAAATTTTCGAAGTACGCTCTGAGGCAGTTCATTTTGAGGGAAACCTCATAAAAGGATGGTGCAAGGCTTAAGGAATTTTTGAGCTGGCTTTACATATATAAATATCTTTGACAATGCTTGCCCGAATCTTAGTTCCTGTAGCGCACAGTGGTGCAATATTTGCAATGTTTACTTTTGGCAGTTAACAAATAAAATCATTCAGTCATTCATTCATATCAGACTTTGCTCCACTGTGCCCCGCCCCAGCTGGATTTGGCCCATTTCAAGCGATGTGACATTGGCAACAGCTTCAATGTCATTTAGCCTGGCAAACGTTTACAGCTAATGTGTAATTAGGCAGCCAGGCCAACAACCACTTGAGCCGCCTGTAATGATATCCTGTGCTGCTTCCTGATTCGCAACAATGCCCAGCTCGCGCCCGCCCACGCCCACACGCACGCCCACACTCCGGCTCTCTGCCAGCCCAGGCAGCACCCACTAAGCAGGTATGTCTCGAAATTTTGGCTGTGTAACGCCCGCATGGCTGCCAACACTTAGGGCAGGCGGCTCAATTATTTATAACATGGTATTATTATCACGCATACGCCGGGTAGCCCACATAGAGCCAGCGCCTGGCCGTGCGATCTGATTGATGCAGACCATTTGACAATGTCGCCACCCTTGGCTTCGCATTTTGCTGTCACGGATAAAAAGCGAAAGAGACCGGCAGAGAGAGAGAGAGAGAGTAAGAGAGAGGGAAAATTGGCAGACGCCTGGCTGCCATGCCGTTGCACATTAATCATACGCCGCGTATGTCGCCAGACAGCTGATAAATGGAATGCAACTTAGCTAGCGCAAAATGCAACGGCTGCTAACGCGCGCGCCATTTCCGGTGATGGCAACCCACTTTCCAAGCGATAAACTACAGCGCCTTCTTAGAAAACAATTTGCCAAATGGCAAACCCAAGCAGTCGTCCAGGCTACCCATAGCCAATGGCTCCACTGCAATACGTTCATTATTATGCATACGATTATTGTTGCTGTGAAAGCTATGCAGAAATGTAAGCATTTTTGTTGAAATTCCTTTGCCTTGTCACACTCGAATCTGTGCCAGAGCTCAATGCTGTTCGTTTCCCATAGAGACTAGAGAAATTGTCATGACTTTTCTATTTATTAGGTTAGATTTGTTTCAGGGCAAGGCTACTCCATTGCCTGACTAGAAAATACACTGAATTCAATTTGAAAATATTTTTCATTTGATAGGATTAAGGTATGGCGGTTATTTACCCTAAACAAAATTTCGGAATGCTTTAACATTGCCCTGATCAATCGTATTAAAATAATAAATTTATGTAAAAATCGTATTAAAATAATAAATTTATGTAAAAAAAATTTATTAAATTGATTAATAAAAAAAAGTTTTCTGTATAAAAATTGGCTTTAGTTAAATTTGAAAAAAAATATATAATATTATTGAGATAATATAATTGAATAAATAAATATATGTAAAAAATAAATATCAGAATTAAATATGGATATTATATTAGAATAGATTTAGGTTAAAAATTTATTTAATATATTAAAATCAAAAAGTATATATATTAAATAAATCATGTATATAGTAAAAAAAATAAATAAAAAAAAAATAATAATAATAATAATAAAAAATTATGTTAAAATATATTAAGGTTACAATATATGTGTTTAATTTATTAAAATTAAAAAAATATATATTAAATAAATAAATAAATATATTTAATAAAAAAAAAAAAAAAAATATCCCAATTAAATTTAATAATGCTTTCTAGTTACATTGCTTATGTATAAATTATAATAAAATTAATTTATGTTGAAAACAAAAATAAATGAAAATCAAAGTATTTGTTGTTTATATTATTTATATTGTATGAGGTTCAATTGCCTGAGTAGAAAATAGACTGAATTTAATATAGCATTCATATAGATATCAGCCTTAACATATTTCCCTTAACTACCTCAACTGATCTCGGCTTGGTTACAGAATCTCTGCCTCAGCTGGCATACCCTTTTGGCCAATGGCAACTGAGTGCTTGCTGGCCCAATTTGTCCGTCTGTGTGGGCAGACATGAATAGTTTTTGACAAGCTTTATATGAATTTGATAGATAACTGAATGCAGTTTTCTTTTGCTTTACAATGTGAAATATGCACTCATAAATTGAATTCCACTGCAAACCTTTGACGCATCCACATACATATGTATATTCCCTTTGATCACATATTCCTTTTCGATGCATTGCAGCTAACAGAGATGCAGTGATTTTTTGGCTTTAGCTTTGACAGACGGCGGTCAGCCGCCGGCTGCCTTAGGGATGAGATGGATGGAGTGTGCGTCCTCGCTGCTGTTCATCGGGTTGCCCAATAGACAACTGGCTGCATTTCAAATGACAGAGCCAGACACGGAGAGCGAGAGTCAATGCCAATGCAAATGCCACGGCAACTAATTAGAGTCGGCTGAGACAGCGCTGCACAAAGTCAAAGTAACTCGAAGCTCAGCACTCGAGACTGCCAGGCAACAGCTGAATCTTGCGAGAGCCATGTGTGTGTGTGTGTGCGCGTGTGTGTGTGCAGCTGACATATGAAGACCGCATACATGCGTATCACATATGCCCCGCCCGTCCACAGTGGCTGTCTTGCCACGCCCATCTGTACACGTGCCCACGTGTCTAACTACATGATGTTATTAGCGTTAATTGCGCCTAAGTGGATTAGGTAGATTTTATGAGTTGAAGCCGCGCGCTCTCTCCCTCTCCATCTCTCTCTGTCTCTTTCTCTCTCGTGCGCGCTTTCGCAAGCCATCAAACCAAAGCCTCACTACCAAGGACTCGCAGCAAGCAGCAGATGAACAACAACAACAGCAATAGGCAATGGGCAACATTGTTGCTTGGCTGGCTGGCTGTCTGTCTGTCCGCATGTCTGGCTGTCTGCTGGTTATGACAGGCCCCAACAACAACGACAGCCGTTTTCTGATGTCGTTGACAGCGCTCGCAGCGTCCACAGCCCACAGGTGTTGCCTGTACAGGTGATGATGAATGCTGAGACACCAGCAACGCGTCATTAATGCTGCTGCTGCTGTTGTTGTTGCTGTTGTTGTTGCTGTTGCTCGTGTTGCCTGTGGTACTTCCTCTGTGTTGTTAGCGCTGTTTAGCTTGTGACATTGACGACATGTCTACGATTTCCATGACGCTTCCGTTTCCGTAGGCTCACACACACAAACACACACACGCACACTCACACAAGCATAGGCGCGAATCTAGGACACGTGCCCGTTTAACTGCCTTCGCCGAATCCGCGTCTCAGTCTCGGTCGGCTGCACGATGTGTTTAACGGTATGCTTTGAATGCATTATAAATAGCTTTTGATATTTTACGTTTAATTTGGCAATAATTAATTGAATGCCCGGCCAACAGTCACGGCATTTTGTGCGTTTATTTCTATTTCGGGCCAAGTTCTAGTCGGCTTTAACTCCAGCCCAAGTCTCTGCTCGCATGACACCCAGCCATCTATGTAGCTGGCTGTCTGGCATGCCTGCGTATGTCTAGATGATGTGTGTGAGTGTGTGTGTGTATGTGTGCGTGTGTGTGTTTGTAAGCTGGTGCGTGCCGCCATTAACTGCCGCTGTGATTTCCCATTTTTTTCAGCTGCCAGCTGCGAGCACACACACATTTCGGGAGCAATTGCTTTCAATTTGGATTTGAAATTTGGATTTCGCTGTCGCATTTGGCTTAAATACCCTGTAATCAGTTGAACCTTGAAGGTGTGTATACATAATGCGGGATTATTGAGCAGAATATGTAAAACGAGAGCGAGCTGCTTAAGAAGTTGGCTTATTTATGTTCATACTTAATATGAGTAGCATAAATATCAGAGAAGGGCTGCTCGACTAGTAGATACCCAGCAGCACTTTCAATATATATTGAACGATTTAGCTTAGAAAACATATATGTGAAAATATATTTCATTTTAGACAACTGAATGTAGATATTAGGCAGAGTACGTCTATTTTTTAGAGAGCTGGCAGCACTACTCCATTTGGTGGCTAACTTAACTGATAGCGACTTTTTCTTGAATTTGCTTCATCATTTCAATCTGGATCTGAGCACCAAGTGGGAGGAGTTACCTTTGCCACGCGATGTCCTCGCATTGCCATCGAGCTACTCATTCAGTGGACCTCGCCAGGGAATCTCTGCATTTCTGTGCACCTGCCAGTCATATTTACTCTCTCGCTTCTGGATCTACGCCAAATACAAATCGCGACTGTGGCCCACTCGTGGGAGCATTGGAGATGCGCAAATGCTCTGAGGCTATAATTCTTGCAAAAGTGCGAAGTATATTTATTTGAGTTGACAGTAATTCGACAGTTTTATTAATGGCAGCGCTTAAAATGATTAGGAATTGTTTATATAGAATTTTGACTGAAGCCCAAGTGCCCTATACACAGCACACAGCTGCGATATATATTTTGTAATGATATTTATTTTGTGAAGCAGCTAACAATTGCGCTACTTATAAGTTCTCTTAATTTTAATCGCTCCTTTCTCCACCATTTCTATTCATATTCCCCTTTTTCTGTGTTCCATATATATATTTTCCTTTTATTTTATTTTCTATTCATGTATGAAATTTTCACAGATTAAGCTAAACTGAAATTAATTGGATTTATCTTTTGGGCATACAGGGCTTTTCACATTCGACAGACCCATCTGACAGCCCTATAACTTGTGAAAGAAACGATCACAACACGCCGTATACGTTCAAGGAGGGACTTGAGATATATCATATTCAAAATGTTATGTAAGTAATTCCACTTGAGCCAATATAATTGTTATGGAAACCTTCTGTTTTTCTATGATATAAAAATAAAATAATAATAAATAAATAAAGTATGGGTCCATCGAATATAGATAGCGCTGTATATATATCTATTTCTCTTAGGAAAAGCAAGTGTTGTAAATTTCAACTGAAGTAGAATGAAGGTAAATAAGAAAAAATAAACTTTTATTTATTTATTTATTTGTTTATTTATTTTTATTTATTTATTTATTTTTTATTTGTTTATTGATCAATTAATTTATTCATTTATTTATTTATTTATTTATTTATTTATTCATTTATTTATTTACTTATTTTTTTATTTATTTATTTATTTATTTTTTTGTTTTTTTATTTATTATTCATTTATATATTTATTTATTAGTTAATTTATTTACTTATTAATTCATTTATTTATTTACTCATTTATTTATTTTTTATTTATTTATTTACACATTTATTTATTTATATATTTATTTATTAATTAATTTATTTACTTATTTTTTATTTATTTATTTACTCATTTATTTATTTACACATGTATTTATTTATCTATTATTTATTATTTAATTATTAATTCCATGGCTACAGCTTAAAGCCAATTAAACAAATATTTTTAATTCTTTAATGATTGAAGTCGTAGTTGCACAAAAGGCTGGACATTTTTCAACAATATTTTTTGAATAATTACAAATTGTAAATACATAACTTTTACCTGGACGGATTGTTCCAATTTATTTAATATATGTAATATAAATACTTTTCTGATGGATTTCATAAGAAGGGAAATCCTTATTGAATCATTCATATTTGTGGATTGAAGTATGCAATACTCGCACATCGACATCAGATTCTTACAAGTCTTAAGCCAACTCCACAGCCACCAAGTAGCTGCTGCTAAGACTTTCGACAGGACTACGACACAGTTAACTGCACTATGACAGCAATGTGGCATAAAGTCTGAGATGAATTTCGCCTGCCGTCAGGTGAGACGAGCTCGGGCTCGGCATTGTTGTAGAGGTGAGAGAGAGGCTTGTGTGCAAAGGAAGCCACACGAATGTCTTATTATTCTCAGTGCCTGGCAGTGCTGGCATTTATTGATCCCGGCCTTGTGCTGGAATTGTTGACCAGAGTTTTTGGTCGGGCTGAGCCTCGATGGCTGTCAATGGGTTGGAGCGGAGCCAAAGGTACGATGCTTGCGATGCACGCTGCCAAAATGGTGGCCCAATTCGATTGGCAACAAAATCAGTGGAGTAACTGTGCGCCGTGGCGCCGTTTCCTGTTGTTGCATGCCGCACATTACGTATACGCAGCGTGGACTGCACCCTTTCATAAATAGCGCAGCAATCGCCAACTGGCAACTGCCAACTGGCAACTGGCGACTGGTCGATGATGATTCCTCCTCGTACTCTACCCACATGGCCCGCCACAGTTGAGCGAGCCGAACGTCTGTGCGTCGTCGCCTTTGTTTGTGCGCTTATTATTAGCCATTAGCTTTTGTTGCCTGCAACATTGATAAACAACTCTTGATTGAAAACTAACAAAACGCATGGCTCACTGCATACTCCGCACAATCCAGCGACCGACCCTGTCAGTCCCCCTTAGCCACTGCTATCCCAGCGCACAGATGGCATCCATTGTGCAGCAGATTACGGAAAACAATGTAGGCGTCTAAATATTTTACGTGGCGTGGCCCAAGCAATGTGGCACATAGTAGAGATAGGGGCGGGGCAGGGCGGGGCAGGGCGGGGCGGTACGGTTCTGTAGGGGCAGCCAATTTATGACGCAGAGCAGCACTTGGAGATGGCCAGGCAATGCGACTGCCTACAGGCCCATTCCCCAGGCAACTAATCGGCTTTGCCGCCTAACCATGCAGCGTAGCATTTATGCAAGTATGTGTGGGCGTGTGTGTGTGTGTGTGTGCGTATGTGTTATGCATTCCATTGACAACTAGCTGCAAATACAATATGAAGCTGCTCTAGCAGCCAGCGAGCGCTGCCCATATTTCAGTTCATGTGCGCGCTTTTGATTTACTCCTGTCTTGGTGTGTGCATGTGTGTGTGTGTGTGTGTGTGTGTGCGTTTGTCTGCTGTCTAATATGACAGGACATGCTTCAATTCTTTGGAAACTTATTTATAGCTGTGACATACGTAAGGTCAACTGCAGCTCAGCGAGCAACGCTTGCATGCGGGAAGCAGCCTGCATACCTTGTGGTTATTTATATTGTGTATATATTTTTAATTCTATACTTAAATTTGATAGTCTAAGGTATATACATTTATTGCAGAGATTATCTAGTCAAATACAAACAGAATATTATTTTATGTAATTTAAAGTTAACTATTTGAATCGTTTTATTTATTACATTTAATATTTGTAATAGTTACATGTAATGTTGGCTAATAGTTGTTGACAGTGATGGATTGACCTTGGGGCTTCAGTGACATTGAGGATTCAGTGACCTTACGGTTCCAATGACCTTACGGTTCCAATGACCTTACGGTTCCAATGATCTTGAGAGTTCAGTGACCTTGAGGATTGAGTGACCTTGAGAGTTCAGTGACCTTGAGAACTCAGTGACCTTGGATGGAAAGAGAGAAGGGTAAGATGAGAGAAGGATATGTTGAGAGAGGGATATGGTAAAGAGTGAGGAGAAGACGGAGAGGGCTAATTCGACTCAGCTCGTCACCCTGATCAAGAATATATGTATATACTTTTTGGGGTCTACCACGTATCCTTCTGCCTGTTATATAGCTTTAATAAAACCATTTTACCTTGATTTTCCATTGAAAATGGGTTCAGGATATAAAAATATATAATCCTCCAAAAGGGGGCGTGATAAGTTCGCGCAAATTGAGAGCTGCCAGATATATAACATTAATTTCTGTCCGAATGGCCCGGCAGCCAGATTCCTATGTGGTTTATATAAAAGATGAGCCTAAGAAATAACTTGCAATTAAAGCGCCTGTAATTAATTACAGCGGATTTGCTTAAAATTTCATCGAGAATATATTATATGAGACGAATTTGCGAAATTATTCCTTTTGCTCTCAAAAATGTAATTCATCTTAATGAAATTAGACATGGACGAGCCTAACTAAAATATTTAAAATCTACTCTTCCCTTCTGCTCGCCCGATAAGAATGCCAAATGTTTGCTTTCCTAATAGGTTTCGGTGTGAGTGGCCGGCTGAGCTCAGCTGCCATATCCCCAAGGCTTTAAGAAGTTACGAGTATTTGGCCATGCCCGACAGCTGAGCAGTTTAGCCTGATTTGTTTGCGATGCGATGGCCAATTAACAGCTGTGATTGGGCATAATTAAAATAATTTACGGCATATTAAATATGAGCTCGCATTTGCAACTTAAGCCAGCTATGCATTGCATTGACCCAACAGCCGTGCTCCATTCGCCAGGCAGCATACGAATTTGTCACTGTGGGATTATGCAAACATATACATATCATATATGTATATGTATATATGTATGTGTGTGCTACTCTATTTATTGTATGCACAAATAGAAATCTATATAAAATATGCAATATGCATTTAGTTGGACACGTTTTGTAAAGTTTTCCTGCTGCTCCTGCTCCTGCTGCTGCTGCTGCAACTGTTTATGCTCAGTTAAAGATGCTGTCAAATATTTTCATTGTCTCGACAGGGGACAGAAATGAAAACAGAAGCTAAAATTGAAATGTAGACGACATATATGAGCGCGCGTGTGTGTGTGTGTGTGTGTGTGTGTGTGCGGGAGACTGCTGTATTGGGCGTGTGCTGCGAAATCCCCTGGCGAGTGCAAAAGCTTAAGATTATGCAAATCGAAGTACAGTATGCAAAATGCAACAAAAGCCAAACAAGCAAACAGACAGCCATGATGCGAATGAGAATGAGGACGAGACTGGGAACGAGATGAGAGCAAAGCCTGATGAACATGGCCTGGGTCTGGGCCAGCGCTGGGCTGGGGGGGGGGGATGGATGGAGCTTGGCTCGGTTTGGTTAGAGTATGGGGCATGTGCAAACACTTTGTGCTGGCTAACGGCACGAATATTGAGTCTGCCGGAGTCGCAACAAACCGCCGGATGGCGTTGGACGTTCGACCCGTTCCAAAAACCAGCCGAAGCAGAGGCTTTAAGGTTGGGCCCTTAATGATGTCAGGGATTTAGGCGAGGAGATCAGCCACTGCGCAGAGTTGAGTAATCAAAATGCAAAATATGCAATCATAAGGGTTGGGCTACCGTTAGGAACTAGAGGGTTGGGCATGGGCTGGGGCCTGGGCCTGGGCCTGAGACTGCGACTGTGGCTGCTGGCGTCGCCATTGGCGTTGGCATTGGCATCGACGTCGGCTTATATCGCCTTTGATGACTAATTTTGTAATGTGTGAAAATGCGGTGCGTATACTTAATGCCACAGCGAGTGGCTTAGGCGCAATCGACTCGACTCCGTTAGTCATGCAGACGCTGACGGGGTCATTAATCATCAGATTGGCATATTTATTGAATTTAAAGCATAAATGCCGTCAAATGTCCCGAAGATGTCAAGATGCCAAAATGTGGCAGCAGCAGCAGCAGCAATACTAACGGCAACAGCAACAGCAACAAGCCTCATTAATGTTGGCCCAAAATGTCAAATAAGTGAAGGATATTGCTTTATTTTATGCGATTTTATTCGCACACACACACACATCACTCGGCTAACTTTTGGTCACATGCGTCAAATGCTGCCAACAGCAGGAGCAGGATCCGGAGCAGGAGCAGCAACACGAACAGGGACAAAGGCTCGGCGTAAATTGAAGCAAAAGGAAAAGGCAGCAATAAGGACAGAAATGGGATGAAAGAAGCGAAAGCAAACAGAGGGCAAACACAGAAAGCAGCAAAGTATACGTGCGTGAGTGTGTGTGTGTGTGTGTGTGAGGCATGGGAGCAAGCAAAATACAAATAATAATAAAAGAAGTTAATGAGATTGGAATACAATAAAACTTAAGCGTATTTTTTTTTTTTCTCTTTTAAGGTTGAGTTTTACTCGACTTGGGCCAGCAAAATCGATTGTTGCTTTTGCTTTGGCTTTGCCTTAGCCAGGGCAGGACACAGCTCAGCCCATAGTGAAGCAACCAAACAAAAAATGCTCTTATTGTGTTTAGGCGCCTCACTTGTTGATAACCTGATAACAAGTGTTGTTGGCATTTTATTTGAAGTACTAAAAATAGTGAGAAATCTCGATTGAGCTTCTGATGAGTAAAGATTATAATTATGTGATACATTTGCTTATTCCAAATACATTTGAATAAGGGAGAGTATAGTATATATAGAGTATACAAAATTGCTTTGTTAATTAAGCTCTCTTTATGTATTATCTTTATTATTAGATGTAAAATGTGAATACATATGTCCCCTTATATATATGTCGAAGCTAACGGAGAATGATCGTTTTCCATATTCATAGATCTTCATATACATATGTATAGCCACGCTCTATAAAAATTTTCCTGTGAAGCTGTTCCTCTTTTCTCTCACAACCTGCAACACTCGCTACTCTTTGACAAGAGGATTATGCTTCATCTCGCGCTATCTCTCTGTCTCACTCTCGTAGAGCACCAACTTGAGTGTGCTAAGAAGTGTGAGATATTTCTAGTTTTGCTAGTGAAGGATTTCCCTGTCTTGATGTGCTTTTCTTATTATTTTTATTACTGTAGCCTATATGATAATACAATATCTCAAGTCTCTCAACTCTTTGGTATCACATCATTGCAAGTCTCATCCCTTATACAGGATTTTCAATCAACCACACCAAACTAAAACTAAACGAGGGACAGCACAAGTCCTGCCGCTGTCCACAACATATTGGCCACAATCTTGCACTTGACGCAAGTCCCTGGGCCGCGGAGGCCGCGTAGGTGTAGAAAGAGGCTTTCGTCTTGGCCGCTGATTGCAGCTGAGTCAACAGCAACAGCAATAACGAAATGATGAATCATCGAGCTGAAATTTATTGGCAACGTTGCAAAGCCTCAGCTCGAGCTCAGGCTCGTGCGTGTCTCTATGTGTGTGTGTGTGTGTGTAGAGGCTGGCACTGGCCTCATTATGGCATTCAAATCACATCGACTGTAACTACAGGCGAACGAGCCGTCCGGCACGGCATATAACGTGCCTTTGCGGTCTGCACCCGGGCAGCTGTCAATCTTAAACAATTTGCTTACTCAGTCAAGTATGCCAAACAATAACAAGCGCAAATGAGAAAAAAAAAGTCAATAAAAATAACGGAAATAAAACCTAGCTGACAGACGACAGCTGAATACACTTGCAACTAAGCGAGAAACTAACCTCAGCTTCATTCGCCTCTGCTTCTGCTCTGTGGGCGGGTCAAGCGCTGTGGCTCATCTGTTGTACCCTTCTGCAGGGTATTTGCATGGCAAAGCCAAAGAAATGCGTGCCAAGTAATGGGCGTGGCACTGGGCAAAACAAATTCATTGCAGATGTCGAAACGACAGCTCCAGAGCCAAAGATGCTGCCAGCTCTCAATGCTGGATAGATGGATATGCTTCTCCAATTGAATGACTGACTGAATGATGCTCCTGCTCCTGCTGCTCCTGCTGCTGCTGCTGCTGCTTACTGTAACTGTTGTTGCTGCTCTCAGTGGTGGGCGTGGCTTTTGAAATGAAATGTCAAAGTATTGTTAGGAATTTCAGTAGCTTCCTTCCTGATTTGCTTCCGTCAGTGCTTCCGTCTGGCTAACGTTTCGATGACATGTTCAGCTAACAGACAGCCGATATCGGGCCGCCCTTTTATAAGCGGCCAATGTGGAGCACTTGATAGACGCCTCGGTATGCGTTGATTGCCCATTGGCATTTAATCTCAGCAGCACAGCTGCTGAATAGCTGGCATTTCTGACTAACTTTGGCATCTCAAGGGTCATTTGACGCCACGCCGTGTCCAACTATCTGGCAAAGTCGTTAAAAAAAGGGCGTTCAATGCTTCGTTGACTGAGCCATGTACAGCGATGCCGCAACCGAAAAAAGTCGACAAAAAGGCAAAGCACAAAGAGAATGCTTCATAGGTCGCTTGCAGCAGAGGCCAGCTATTTTTAGCCAATATTACGTATACGCAGCATTAAACAAACTGCGGCCGAATACCTGAATAAAGTGCACTTGAGTACTGGCAACAAATACATTAAGAGCTCATGAGTATTTTCACATGTTTTCTGTTTGCAAATATTTTGCGATAACAATATCCGTTAGAGTCAAGCAGATATTACGTATACGCAATGTGGCCGAAGTGCAAATGGAATTGATATTCGTTCTCTACTTACTTTCTGCTCGTATAATTGCTTATTTCTGCTTCTTCTTGCTTGTTGCCATTTCAGGCTTTGCTGCTTAAGCTCTCTCATAAAACGCATTCCGCAAAGATTGCAAGATTCATTGTACTTCATAGCATGCGGTGCACATCGATTGTTAAAGTCATGTACATAACGCATGCACTCCAAAATGCTTTTAATGTAAAAACATTTCAGGAATCCGGCATGAAATGTGGCTGCTGCTGAAAATTGAATGAAAATAGGGCAAAAACAAACACAAATGCAGGCAGGCAGCAGACCATAGTTGTTTTTCAACAGAAATTTTCTTAAGCCCGTGCGGTCAGCAAGCGTCCTTTTGAAGACAAAGTGCCAGGGCTCACAGAGCACAGCGCACAGTGCTTAGTGCTTAGTGAGAAATTTCAACAGCACACAGACGAGCCAAAGTCAGACAAAAGGATGAAGATAGCCAGATCGACAGATTGACAGCTGGACATCCAGTCGGGCAGTCAGCCAGTCAGGCAGTCAGCCATTCAGCCAGTCGGATGACCAATGAGAGACAAG
>NC_142895.1:13465000-13550000 GCF_054131105.1 Drosophila navojoa | reverse complement strand
ATACAGTGAATTATCGAAACCTCAAGGCTAGCTAGCGAATTAGAGAGATCGAGATGTGGAGAGAGAGAGAGAGAGAGAGAGAGAGAGACAGACAGATAGAAATAGAGCTACCTATTCATATACCCATAGATGCCTGAAGCTTCTTCATTGCCCATAGCTATTCATGCCCAAGAGCTATTCACCCCGATTCCCCTAAAGTACAGGGTATTTTGTACAAATAGTGGCGCTGCAGCTTCTTCCTCTTCTAGTTGAGCCACGCTTTTCGGGCGAAATGCCGAACGCTATGAAAAATTGTTTGTAAAATTTCCGACTCTCTAAATATGCATGTAAATTGCCTGGCCCCAAGCTCGACTGCTTCGAGTTTGAGCAAGTTTTCAGTGAGTCAGTCAGGCAGGCCCCAAAAGCCGCATGCGAGCCACATGCAAAATGCATTAAAATAGTTTTATTGTTGTTCTGCTTTTTCTTCGATGTCTTGTTGTTGTTGTTGTTGTTTCAGTTGCTGCTGCTGCTGCTGCTGCTGCTGGGCATGTTTGCAAATTTTAGCCTTAATTTCATTGGCATTCGCCTGTCAATTAGGGCACACATCAAGGACTTTACTCACATACAGCACTTGTTAGCACTGCCAGTCGACCCCATGGCCCGCCTCCTCCTCCTCCTCCATCACACACACACACACACACACAGAGACACACAAAGTGGTTCCACATGAGCAAATGCATTTTGTATTCGCGAACATTTTCGCTCGAGCAAAAGCAGCCGCTGCCTCTCATCGATTGCCTTCAGCTGCGCAAAATTTTTTTCTCTTTTGGCCATTTCTAAATTTATCCTTCAAATTGGTTTCGCAATTTGATTTTAGTTTTGATGCGCGCTTAGGCAGTGCCAAATGGGTATATTTGCTTCAAAATTTTAGGCTTACCTCCATATATATAGACTACATATATATATTTTGGGTATGATGCATCGCATAAGACTCTCATTATTTATTATGAGAGCTAGTAAGCCAACATCTTTTAAATGAACTAGTGTTGGAAAACTCACAGAGAGAGGACGAGAGAGAGCGAACATAACCTCCAATTGTGGCTGAGTCAGAGCGAGATAGCTATATGGACTATTCGCACAGGGCTGTCATGATAGTGAATAGAAGAAGAGAAGGAGACTAGAAACTCTGATGATGATCAAGAAACGTGACAAACCCGGACACATACATATACATATATATAATATATATTACAATCCTATAACTTGAATCAACTAGAATCAACTTGCCCCTCTCTGTTGTGCTGCACTACTAATAGAGCTGTAGTATATAATATATAGTATAATACTATAATATAATATAATATAATATAATATATAATATAATATATAGAGCTATAGTAATACATAATATATATTTATCTTTGTTAAATTCAACTTTTTTTGGACGAGTATCATGCAGTCCGTGTATGCTCGATTGCAATATTCTGGCTAGTTTTCATTTACGCCTTTGGCCTAATTCACACAGTTCTCTCACTAAATGCTCTAAAAACTTAATCGATGTTGGCACTGCAAATGGCCAAAAATTCTCATTAAGACTGGGAATGTTCAGTTATTAAAATAAAGAAGAAGAAGAAGAAGACCAACAAGCGGATGAAAATCCAATAAATAACATAAAAGCATTTTTTTTCATTTCGCGTTTCACATTCTCCTTGGCTTCTCTCGGGCAATCAATCAAAAATATTCAAGTCCAACAAGGCGAAGCGCAGCAGGAAAACGTAATAGGTGGAACAAATAGAGGGAACAACATAATTAGATGTTTCCAATGAATTTTATAATCCACACGCGAAGTACATGACTCAGAGATACCCTGTAATCAGTAATCGGGTGGAAAACGTAATGGAATTCTGATTTGTAGAGCTGCGTTTGCCTTTCTATGCGATTTTCATATTATTTAAAATGTGTTTGAGTATTTTAATCTCGCTTCTGGACTAACAAATACCCTGTGAAATAATTAAAATATTATTTTAAATCATTTAAGCACTCAAACGATCTTAGCTCACAGCCTGATTGGCAGTCATTGCCCTTCTATGCGATTTTCATATTATTTTAAACACATTTTCATCGATTACCTTTGATTTAGTGACTAAGAAATACCCAGTAAACAAATTGAAACAGCATTAGAAATTCTATTAGCTCTTATAAGAGCTTTACTTGTAGCCCCAAAGCTAAAAACGCTCTTCTATGCGATTTTCATGATATTTAGTATGCCGTTAACTAGTCAAATTAAATTTTTGGATCAACGGATACCCTGTAAACAAGTAACTAAAGCTCTTTTAGTTCTTATGCGACATTTTACATTTCTCTCCCAAACACCCAATCGCTCTTCTATGCGAATCTCATTGCAATTAAAATACTTTTTCAGAATTAACTCTTACATTCGATAACATTTCGCCTCAGCCAAATAAAAACCCAATTTGCTTAATTAAAGTATCTCAATAACAAGAGAATAATTGTGCAGAATATTTTTGGCCTTCGTAACACTCGGAACTGGGTGCAGCAAAACGGCGTTAGGGCCACACCCAAGCCCAAGAAAAGAGCAAAAATAACAAGTAAGAAAGCTCTAGTCGAGACTGCTCGACTACGAGATCCCCTGAACCCTACAAGCAACTGATATTTCAATAATAATTAGCACACACACACGCACTCATGCAAACAAATACACGCACACACACACACTCACATATACAGGCGATTGCGCTTGGGTTGCGCTGCAGTGTTGGCGATATTAGGAGAACTTATTTGTTGAATAATTTAATTTCTAGACGTACGATCGTAATGAAACTTTCAGAACGTATTCATATTGTTTAAATGTATGTGTATACCGAAACACAAGTCTCTAGTATTTGATATACGACTTTTACAAAGATAAGGGTGAGGGGGTGGATTTAAGGGTGGGGGGTAAATTTTAACAAAAACCGAAATTGTATGACATGCGTCTTAATATACATTTTAAATTTGGAGACTCTAGCTTGAAAGATGTAGGAGATAAAATTTTTTTAGTGATCTTCGATAAGGTTTTTTATCGATAAAAAAGTATCGGAATGAGTTATCGTTTTTTAGTGATAAACTCGATATCCGCGTGATATATACGGACATTTAAAAAAAAAGTTGAAGTCTCTAGCTCTTGTATCTTCTGAAATCGACGCGTTCAAACATACGGACAGACGGACGGACGGACGGACGGACGGACGGACGGACGGACGGACGGACGGACGGACGGACAGACAGACGGACAGGGCTAAATCGACTCAGCTCGTCGCCCTGATCAAGAATATATATACTTTGTGGGGTCTGCCACGCCTCCTTCTGCCTGTTACATACATTTTAACAAAACCATTATACCCTGATTTCCCATTTTCAATGGGTTCAGGGTATAAAAACCAAGAGTAGAGCATGCAAAATGAAATTACATTCTTAAACAGAAGCGTATATAATATTTTGCAAATTTTATATATCTAAGGAGATACTAAATAAAAATTCTTTTGTTTTTATTTGTTGCCAGGAATTGGTGGCCATATCGCCGGAGCGTCGCAATTGGCGCGGCATCTTCATAGCTCTGCTGGTAATTGCCGCCGTGTTCAGCTTGATTATCTTCTCGATATTTCTGCTATCGCCGGAGGATGAGGGCCTGCGCATCCGTGGACGCCGCATGCTGCCCAGCGATATTCTGAGCAAGAGCCTGCAGTGGAAGCCCTTCAATGGCACCTGGAGCAATGGTGGGTGGCGAATCGACGACCTTTCGAATGGGGAACCTCAGCTCATTGAGCTCTCATTTCTCATTTCAGATCACGAACTCATATATCGCGATCCGACAGGCGGCCTATCCATACTCAATATGACGGACTATACCACGCGCATTCTGATGACCAATTCCACATTTGTGAGTATCTCTCTTCCGATATCTCTCGCTACCTCTCTATAGCACTCTCTCTCTCTCTCAGCGTCAATTGAATGCGGAATCGTTTTTGGTTGCACCGGATCAAAAGTACGTACTGCTACAATCGGACAGCAATGCTGAGGGCTCCAGGTAAGCTTCACATATACAGACCCTCTAAGGGACCCACCTCGCCTAATCCAATTGCCTTTTATCAGACATCACGTGTACGAGGTGCAAACCGCCAACACATTTCCCCTGGGACCAACGGAGAATATTGCCGAGGCGCCGCGCCTGCAGCACGTGGTCTGGGCGCCCATCAATCCACCACCACCACCACCGCCACCGCCGCCGCCAACAGCAGCCGCTGGCACACAGTCGCCTTTGCCCAGCGGCAGCATCATTCTGAACAGCCTCGCAGGCGCCGCAGCTGGCGGCGCTGGCAAGCCGACGGCCACCAGCAACGGCGGCTCGGCCAATGGCCAAGGTGCGAGCACTGGCAATGGCAATGGCAATGGCCAAGGCGCCAAGCCGGCCTATACACTCAACCAGGCCATCGCCTTTGTGCACCAGAACGACATCTACTACAAGCCCAAGGTGCAGGGCGAGCTCGTCTGCCGCATCACGCAGACGGGCGCGGCGGGCATCTTCTACAACGGCGTGCCGGACTGGACGTACGAGAATGTGCCGGAGCTGGAGAGTCGACGGAGCAGCATTGCCTTCTCGCCGGACGGCATGTTTCTCGCATTCTTCAGCTTCAACGACAGCGAGGTCAACGAGTATAAGTGAGTAGATCGTTGGGTGATTGATGGTAGCTTGGGTGGATAAACTGTATAAGAGTGGAGTTAGTTGAGCAGGAGGGGCTTAGGCAGTGAGCAGAAGCTTAAAGGTTAAGTAAGTGAATTTGGGAGGAGTAAAGGATTATGAATATAAATATACAGTATAAGAGTATAAGACTACAAGCTAAATGTGAAGAAAGCTAGTAAATATATTTAATAAGTAAATAACCTCCAAGTATAAGGGATTATGATTATGAGTATATAGCTGTATAATAGTATAAGAGTACAAGCCTAATGAGAAGGAAGCGCTTAGGCGATGAGTAGAAGTTAAGTAAGTGAATCTACATAGAAGCTTAGAGCGAGTATAAGAGATAGGTATAAGGGAGTAGCTCGATGGTGTATGATTGTGAGTATAAGTAAACAGTATAAGAGAGAAGAGTACAAGCCAAATGAGCAGGAGTATAAGTTAAGCAAGTGAATCTGTATAAGAACTAAGAGTGAGTGAATATAAGTAAATATATATATTAAGTAAGTGAATCTGTATAAGAGCGTAGAGTGAGTGTGAATAACTCATGAGAGGAGTAAAGTAACCTCCAAGTATAAGGGATTAAGATTGTGAGTATGAGTAAGCTTTATAATAGTATAAGAGTACAAACTGAATGAGAAGGAAGCACTTAGGTAATAAGTATAAGTTAAGTAAGTGAGAGTAAAGTTATCAGTGAGTATATAAATGGCTATTTCAGTGGGAGGCTGCGAGTATAAGACAAATGGTAATCTGTATAAGAGCTTAGAATTAGATAAGTGAGTCATGTGAGGAGCAAAGTAACCAGTGAGTCTAGGGAACCAGCTCGATTGATAATGATTGTGAGTATAAGAATAGTGATTAGTTGTATAAGAGTGAAGTAAGGTGTGTGTAATAGTAAGAACTAACAGAGTCAATATAGTATAATAGAAGAGTAGCTTATGCAATGAGTATAAGTTAAGTAAGTATGAGTAGAGTTGCCAATGAGTATAAGTGACTATCGAAGTAGGTAGCTGCGAGTATCAGTCAAATGGGAATCTGTTTAAGAGCTTACAATTAGGGAAGTGAGTAATAAAACTATCAGTGAGTATACGAAATTAGTTGAGCTGTGTAAATAGAAGACTCTGATTCGTTGGGTATTTAAGTTAAGTGCTAATGCCTTAATGAGAGATTGTAAAGTTAAGTGACTAATATAAGTACAATGACCAATTGTATACGTATATATGTATGAACAGCCAATGAGTGTTAAAGTGGATTTCGTTGAGCTTAAGTAAGTATGAGTTGAATCGAAAACATGAGTTGTTCAGTGAGCTATAGATCTTAGCCAATATAGGGAAGCATATGTAAAAATGAGAAATAGTTTATGTATACTAGAGCGTATTATGTGTAATGCAAGGAGTATAAGTAAATTTATGTGGGAATATCAAAGAAAAAGAAACTGGGGTCTAGGCATGTATATTATCCTCTCCCTCTCCCTCTTCCTTTCGCTCTCCCTCTCCCTCTTTCTCTCACTCTCACTCTCACTCTCACTCTCACTCTCACTCTCACTCTCACTCTCACTCTCACTCTCACTCTCACTCTCACTCTCACTCTCACTCTCACTCTCACTCTCACTCTCACTCTCACTGTCACTCTCATTCTCACTCTCATTCTCATTCTCACTCTCACTTTCCCTCTCACCCGCACTTGCTTCCTCTCCCGCTCCCGCTCCCTCTAAGTGGTGCAATGGTAGCCAAAAAAGTTTCCGATGAAGCAAGATTTATATGTCCATTTTCATCAATCAATGTCCCATTTCTTTTCTGTTTGTCCCGACAGATACACATGGATGGGCGATAATATCAAGTACCCGGCGGTGCTCAGCCAACGCTACCCAAAGGCGGGCGCACGCAATCCGAATGTGACGGTCAACGTGGTGAATCTGTCGGTGATCAAGTACATATTTCCCACACAGATCAAGCTGCCCGGGGATCTGGGCAACGGCAGCTATGTGGGCGGCCTGACCTGGGCGTCGCCCATCGATCTGTCCGTGACGGTGACCAGCCGGGATCAGACCAAGGCGACGACCGTCATCTGCCGGGCACCGCACTTCCACTGCCAGGTGGTGCACACCGAGGTGACCATCAACGACGGCTGGGTGCTGCCCGGCGAGCGGCCGATCTTCTCGGCTCGCATCGCTGCCCAGATGCGCGGCACCCAGCTGCGGCAGCTGCAGCTCCAGGAGCTGGCCAACGGCGATGCGGCCATGGACGACAGCCAGGCGAATGTGACCAACGGCCAGACGACGTACGAGATCTCCAATGGCGGCTACCTGTTGAAGCGTCTGCCCGTGCGCGACGGCGAGCACGGCCACTATCGGCACGTGGTGTTCATATCGTCGCTGGACCGACGGCCCGTCCCGCTGACCATGGGCCGGTTCGAGGTGACCGAAATCGTCGGCTGGGATGAGCAGCGCGAGATCGTTTATTTTATGGCTGCTCCTGAAAGGCGACCGGGCGAACGTCACCTCTACAAGATCAGCCTTAAACTAAACGTCACCGAAACGAATCGCACCTACATCACATCGACGCAGCCCACCTGCCTCACCTGCGACAACACGGAGTCCACCTATCGGCTGCATCGCGCCCGCAGCACCAACGCCGCCGCCTGGCAGCGCGGCGACAAGTGGGAGGACATTGTGTCGCGCCTGGAGCCGGACGACTGCATCTACGACATACCCAAGAATTGTCTATACAATCGCGTCCAGTTCAGCCGCGACTACAGCTTCTATGTGCAGGAGTGCCTCGGACCGGAGTCGCCCAGCGTCTACCTGGTGGAGACGGCCAGCAACGAGAAGATCTTTGTACTCAATGCGGGCGATGTTCTGCGCCATCGGCTCACCCAGCTGGCCATACCGCAGACGCGTACCTTCAGCGTCGAGATACGCCATGGCTTCCATGCGCAGGTGCGCCTCTACCTGCCCCCAGGCATGCGCGAGGAGGAGGAGGTCGCCTTTCCACTGGTGCTACATGTGTAAGTCTCGATCTATGTATCTATATATCTATATGTCTCTATCTATCTATACATCTATAAATCTTTATATATGTATGTATATCCATATATCTATCTATCAATAAATCTATGGAACTATATATCTGTTTATCTATATCTGTATACCCATAAATCTATATATCTATATTTACATACATACATCTATATATCCATATATCTATAAATCTATATACTCCACTTATAACGTTCGTCCGGTTATTGCGACAAAAATTCGATGTCTTCTCTGATTTATAAATCTATAAATCTATATATCTATAAATCTATAAATCTATATATCTATAAATCTACTAAGCCAGAAAGCGAGAGAGCGAGAAAGCGAGAAAGCGAGAAGCGAGAAAAGCGAGAAGCGAGAAAGCGAGAAAGCCAGAAAGCGAGAAAGCTAGAAATCTAGAAAGAAAGCGAGAAAGATAAATCTAAGCGAGAAAGCGAGAGAGCGAGAAAGCGAGAAAGGGAGAAAGCGAGATAAGCGAAGATCGAGAAAGATAAATCGAGAAAGATAAAGCGAGAAAGCGAGAAAGCGAGAAAGCGAGAAAGCGAGAAAGGAGAGAGCGAGACAAAGCTAGAGAGCGAGAAAGCGAGAAGCGAGAAGCGGGAAAGCGAGAAAGCTAGAATCTAGAAATCGAGAGAGCGAGAAAGCGAGATCTAGAAAGCGAGGAAGCCAGAAATATAAAGCGAGAAAGCCAGAAAGCGAGAAAGCGAGAAAGCGATAAAGCGAGAAAGCCATAAGCCATAAAGCGAGAAAGCTAGAAAGAAAGATCTAGAAGCGAGATCGATAAGCGAATCCAGAAAGCTAGAAATCCAGAAAGCAGAAAGCGATAAAGCCAGAAAGCGAGAAAGCTAGAAATCGAGAAAAGCTATAAAGCCCGAAATAAGCTATAAAGCGATAAATCCAAATCTATAAATCTATAAATCTATATATCTATATATCTATATATCTTTAAATCTATAAATCTATAAATTTATAAATCTATAAATCTATATATCTATTAATCTATTAATCCATAAATCTTTAAATCTGAAAATCTATAAATCTATATATCTTTATATCTTTATATCTATAAATCCATAAATCTATAAATCCATACATCTATCTTTATATCCATCTTTATATCCGTATATCGTATATCTCTTCATCTATATACCATCCATTTATCTATATATCCCTATCCACAATCTGCTTCCCTTATAGCGACGCTGCGCCTGGCTCACAGCTGGTCACGGAGCGCTTCCAGGTGGATTGGAATTGGTATCTGTGCAGCCAGCGCAGCTTTATTGTGGCCCAAATCGATGGACGCGGCAGCGGCTACCAGGGTGAACTACTGCGCACCCAGGTGCATGGCAAGCTCGGCACCGTCGAGGTGGAGGATCAGCTCGGCGTACTCACGTAAGTCCCATAGCTGTCGCCACACTCACCCAATGTTTGCCTAACCTGAGATCGTTTCAGCTATTTGCGCGATAATCTCAAGTTCATCGATCCGTTGCGCATTTGCGCCTTTGGCTGGGGCTACGGCGGCTACGCCGCCTCCATGATGCTCATCGATGATTCGCAGCAGGTGCTCCAGTGCGCCGTTGCCATCAATCCGATCGTGAGCTTTGGCTATCATTGTAAGTATTGCCAGTCCTTAAATACCTTACCATTTGGATACCTTTCCATTTGGATAGAAACTCTCGCAGATCTCTAGTATAATCACTATATCCTATAAATGCTAACAATCTTCTATATTGCCTATCTTATATCGTTCATTTACCAGATTCATTTTTCACGGAACGCTATATACCGCTGAAGGGCGACTATTTGCGCGCTCTGCAGGAGTCGGATCTGACCATGAAGGCGGGCAATATAAAGGGACGGAATCTGATGCTAATGCACGGCACAGCGGATACGCTGGTGCATCAGGAGCATACGCTGATGCTGGTGCGGGCATTGGTCGATCAGCAGGTGAAATTCCGTCATCAGGTCTATCCAGATGAGGATCATGCGATCACCCGTTCGCTGAGCCATGTCTATAAGACCATGGAATGGTATTTCGATGAGTGCTTCGGCCCCGTCGACGACAACGAGTGGGACCCAACGGGTCTATTTGTGTTTAAACAATAATTAAGACCCCCCTACGATCCTTACGACGAGGATCCGCTGGCCAATCAGCTAATCGATATCGATCTCGATCCCGGCGAGCGCCACAATCAGACAACACCAGCCACAACACCGCTCTCCGCTCTCGACGAGCTCGACAACAGTCTACAAGCACTCGACCTCATCACCTCATCGGCAATGACCCTTAGCAAAGTCTCCAACAAGCTCTGCAACTACAGCAGCAAACGCAAGCTCCAACAGGCCGAAACAACGTTGGCCAAAAAGATGCGCATCATTCACCATTAGCAAGTCCAATACTAGAGAACTCCGTGTGCTCTATGAGAGTGTGTGTGTGTGTGAGTGTGTGTGAATGTGTGTATAAGAGTGAGTGTATTAGAGATAAACACTCTTGTGCTAGCGCTCTTCTAGAGTGTTTTATGGATGTCTGTATAAGAGTGTTAGTGGAAGGGTATCTGTATAAGAGTGAGTGTATAAGAGATACACACACTCTTATGTAAACGTTCTTCTAGGGAGTTGATATAAGAGTGTGTGTATGGATGTCTGTACAAGAGTGAATGTATAAGGGTGGGCGTGTAAGAGTGTTATATAGAAGAGTAGCAGAGTGTATGTATAAGGGTGTACGACGAAGAATGTGTCTATAAGTATGTGTGTAGACGAGTGTATGTAGAAGAGTGTGTGTATAAGTGTTTGTCTCAGAGTGCATGTATAAGAGTGTGCTGGATTACGTATGTGTGACTCTTACTTTCCTTAAGAAAAATTGTTATTTTTTGTTGAAAACTTTGTTTGATATTTTTTAAGTATTTTGTTAAATATAAATTGTTAAATTAAAATGAACAAAGGGACATTTTTAATGTCTCCCTGATCACCAGCCAATAATAGGCTTAGTATTTTTTTGTTCAGTATTTTTACGTGCGACTGGGAAAGTGAAAAATGTGTTGAATGATTGGGAAATACTTATTATATTATGTGTTTTATGCCCAGTATTTTATTAGTATTTTTGAGTGTTATAGGTTTTCTATTTTATTTATTAATTGTACTTTTGTTTATAGGAAACTCTTGTAGATAGTATTTTTAGCAAAATTAAAATACTAGCACTTTATAAAGTATATGTCAATGTGTATATCTGTTCTCGATCTGTTTATATCTGTGCTAGCTCTTCTCTCGACTGGGAGGGGTTTTTATTGGGAATTTTCAGTTTATCATCTAGTATCGAATTACTGCCATAGAAATAATGCGTCAATAATGAATTTGTCATTTATTCAGCTACACTCAAGTGCAACATAATCTGGATAGTCCATATTGGAAATATCTTGAAATTTTAGCCGGCTTTCACGATAATTGAATATCGTAATATTAGTATAAATAGAAGAGATGTATTATGTCTACAAGGGTATTTCATCTTTAACTATATATTATGTTTAGTATTTTTTAAGTACTTTTTTTTATGGTATGCATGCTGAGATGCGCGATAATTGGGCCAGCTAAAGAATTTTTGTAATGCAAAGAAAAGCAAGGTGATTCATTTATGCGACTGATTATTAAAGAGAATAGAAAACATTATTGTGTTTTACATGATGATAAGAGAACGAATAAACAAAGCAAATTGATTGGCATCGCTTGTCGTGGGGTCTATTGAAAAGTTAATGGATATCGTAGGGGAAATAATATGGAACTAAATTGGATGCTAGAACTGCATTGGCATTTGAGATTTTCAGATTAACTGTAGTTTATGCGATAGTACAGATATATGCAGAGAGATGTATACATACAACACACATGTAAATATGTATGTGTGTGTATATATGTATATACATATATATTTATGTATGGAATCTTTGTTTAATTGTTGATGTCTATAAAGATATAATTGTATGTGTGTGTGCATGTTTATATGTGGGTGTGCTTGTGTGTGTGTGTGTGACTGTGTGTATGTGTATGTGTCTATGTATGTCTGTCTTGTGGTTTACAGATTGGTTTAGATTAATAGCTATGCTAATATATAGCAAACATATGTACACATTATATATATACATACATATACATATATATGTATATATAAATATATATATTTGACTGAATGTTATTTTTTGTATATATTAAGAATATTATAATTAATATTTTAAACAGCAACAACACAAACAACATCATTATTTTATGTCCAACTTGTATGTTAAAAAAAAAAAAAATAAGAAAAAGAAACTTAAATGTAGTTGAAAGCGTTGAAAGTAAAATGAAAAATTTCGAAAATTTTCGGTGCTACCGACTGCATAATACTCGTTCACGGTACATAAGCATAAAAATGTTGCACAAAAGTGCCGAGTTCAGCCATCTATCTCCGGGACAGATCCATAATCCCAGTAAAAATGTAGAAAATACAGATTTTTATTTATTTGCCCCGCCTTTATTCAGCAGAACTACAAACTATAGAGCTGTTATATTTTATAACATTATATTAACATCTCAGCTGTCAAGCTATACGCACAGTCGAACAGACATCAAGGAACTAGTATACCCTCTAATCCCAACGTGAACGGGTATTCGAATAAATGCTTTCTTTTTAAATGTTGAAAGAAAATGAAAATATAAATGAATTCATTAAATAATAAATTTGATAGTCGCTAAAAAGCGACTATATTCATATATTCAAGTCCTGTGCTAAGCCAAATATGGAATAATACAAAAATAAAAACTTGAAAGCAACTTCCGTAATATGCCATGGACTAAAATTAGCAATAAACTGTTTTTTTTTTTTCTAGGTAATCGTAATGCTTAAGTAAAATAAATACAAATAAAAAATATATTCTAATTGTCAATGCTAGAGCACTACAAGCGCTAGCATGAATTTAAAAAAATGTAATAATAATGAACCGTTAAGCGAAGCTTGGGCCAAAACACGAATAAGGCCAAAACTATAAGAGGCAGAAAAATTCAATATATGATGTCCTCGACTAGCAAGTATAGTAAATAACATCATTAGACGAAGTATCTGTGTGCTATGTAGAAAAACAGAAGCAAACAAGCAAATAATAAGAAGAAGAGTAAAAATAAGAAAAACAAAAAGGAGGGAAACCATTTTTTTTAGATTTTTTTACCATTAACTTTAATTAACCTAAACGAAACAACTAAATGAATATATTTATATATATAGGTGTTGAATGTTGCGTCAATATGCCCCTGAAAGTGGCTAAGTTCTATGGTAGGGTATAAGCCCTAGAATGATAAAAACAAAAAAAAAAAAAAGAAAAAATGAAAACAAACAAACAATAATAGGTAAATCTGAAAAGGAAATAATAGTCAAGCTTTAAATGTTGTACACAGATTTATGTCGGGAGCATCATAAAAAGAACTTTTAAATTCTAACTTAAACACAAACATATATAAGAACTTATAAGCCCAAACAACTCTGTATGTAATAATTGTTGAGTATGCCGCTCTTAATAAATGTTTAGAAAACGAAAAACTAAAAAAAAAAATTAAATAAAATAAAAATAAAAACATTTAAACGAAACATAGTAAAGCGAAATACATATTTATAAATGTTTAAGAAAAAAAGCTATTGAAATAAAAAAGAATAAATCCAATATACATATATATATATATACATATAGACAAAACATCTATGTATTACATATAGAGAAGTACATTGCGCATTTTATGTAATTTCCAAAAATAGTCTACTTAAGAAACAAACTAATGCAAAACAAAAAAAAAACAAAAAACAGAAATCAACTCCAACTAAATGACCAAATAAACAAATTAGAAAAATACTTTATGTTGTCATTTCCAATGACACGGCGTAACGAAGGTTTTTGGTTTCAAGACAACAGTTAAAGGTATAACAATAAAAAATTATAAATTCGTAGCCTGTCTGTGTGTACTTCATTTGTAATTGGAAAACAAAAAAGGTTATATGTAACTAATTCAAACAATTCAAGAAGAGCAAACAAAGCTAATAAATTGACAAAATCGAAAACAATAAATGAAAATGATGTTTTTTTGTGAATGCAACAAAGGCAAAAAAAAAAAAAAAAATGAATTTAAACTTGTTGGCAATTGTGAATTCAATAAAAATAATTCGAGTTTTGAATTTGAATTTTCAATAACAATCGCTTAGTTATCCGACAAGAGCTACATGTCTGCTCTGGCATATATCGATAGCTCATGCACTAATATCGTTAACATCGATATGAACGAAGCTACACTATCGTTGTATATTGTCAATCTCTAATACTGCGTAGCCGTCGCGTGTTCGTAGATAAATTGCAATTTCGCTGGCGTTTTTTAATTTATTTAAAAACGCAAATTTACCAATTCCAAAAGTCACTGAACAAACAGTGCACATTGATTGTAATCAACTAGCGAACTTATCTACAGCTGAATGCAATCGCAAACGGTAATAAGCGATTCTCGAAAGAACTATTTCGTGCGTGTGTATGTATGTCCATATTTGTGAGTGTGTATATGTGCATAAAAGGCATAGCAACCAGACAAGCGGAGGTTCCCAAAGCATGAAAGCACTAAATTGTGCTTATAAGGATTGCCACAAATGCTGCAAGCGCACAGCAATTGCATGAATCGCTTGTTAACGATGACAAATGAATCTTGGGGAGGGTAATTGTTTTTTGTTGTTGTTTTTTTTTTTCTTTGCTTTTTCATCCAAATTTAGTCAAACATTCATTTAATTGAAGACAAAAAGAAACTTTAATCGCACTGAATCGTCGTTTGGGTGAACATGTGCATGTATTTGTGTGTGTACTACTAGTGCGTGTGTGTGTATGTGTATTTGCTAAACTTGAAATACAACGCAAACGCAACGAGAACAAACTCGTCAAGGTAAAGAAAAAATGTGTGTGAAAAATTCCAACGGAATTACGCGAGAAGCTATTCGGAGGCAGGAAAGAAGTTAAATCAGATTCTCTTTTAGAATATGTGTATTCACATACACATATATGTGTGAGGTCGGTTGCGTATTGCTCTCATTGCATATATGAACATGCGTCCGTGTGTGTGTATGTGCAAGTTACATTTTGCATTTGTAGTAGTATCAGTAGTAGTGTAGTTTTGGGCGGAGGCCAGAGGGTGGCTGTGGTGCGCTACCACACGCACTATTTTCGAGAGGAGTGACAATTTGTCTAATCTGATTTTTTATTGTCAAGCAATGTCCTTTTTTTTATTTATCACTAATTGTGGGCAGTTGCATAAATTAAATGTTTACTAGCCTGTCAGTTGTCGACTTTGCGCAGTACTTTAAAGTGATTTAAAATCAGGTGGCAACGCCGACCTACATTTGCAACATCTGCTCTTGCCGGGTAAAATTCAAATCAATTTTCACTGTGTCACGAATAAAATGAATGCAGTGACAATAATTTGTCTGCAGCACCAAACAATTGATCAAATATTTACATTTGTTATTTTGAAAGTTATGTAATAATTTATGCTTGAACTAGCCTCATTGAGGATTTTGCCGATGTTTAAATGAGAATGTGCCCCTTGGGTGAACATTCAAATTTCGAATTTGAAATTAACAAAATTCACCAAATAATCGATGTCATATGATGTATATCGATATTTACGATAGCTCATCCCTGCATGCGGCAGCGCTGGAGTAAAACAGTAGGAGCTGCTCTGAATATTACACATCGCGGATAAAAAAAGTTTTAAACAATTCGAAACTAGTATATTGTATAATATATGTGCTAACAGTGCAGAGCTCTAAAACACTGTCGATCGTTTTATTTATTTATTTGATATTCTCATTTACAATACACATTTGTCAAAACGAACATCGTGTTCCCTGTCTTCTCGTACCCCACAAAAAGCCGAAAGTGTTAATTAGCCAAATTCTGTATATATATACATACATATGTGCATAAATTTATATACAAGTATAAATATATATATATATATATATGTATGTGTGGGTGTATGCATGTTGTAAAAACATGCATATGACTGTGTTTTTGTCATATTAAGCGTTGAAGGTGCTGCAACTAAGATATTTTGACTGGTAAATATAACGGCTGTCGCGTGCGTTAATATAATGTGAAATGTGAGTGTGAGTGTTTTTGCAATATAAGTGGACTAGTAGTGCAAGCGTACAAACGTGTGCTTAAACGTTGAAAAAAATACACACGATTAACAGTTAATTTTTAATATAAATTTTTTGTATTTACATTTTTTTGCATAATCAACACTAATGTACATACATGTGCGCGCTATTTGCATTGCCCGCGCTCCGGCACCCACGCCATAAGCCACCTGTACGCCCTTGCTCACAAACATACACACACGCAAACGAGCGCGCACACGCATACATAGACACGCTCGTGCACACAGCTAAACGATGTGATTTGCGGTAGTCTCGTGAGCATTGCTTGCTCGCTTGCCAAAGCGATAACAAAAACGCATGCATGTGTGTTTCTATATGTACGTGCATACATATATATATATAAACATAAGTATGTTTGTATTTTATTGTCTTCTTTGGCCCATTTGGCTCTGCTTCTTGTCGATTTCGGCTAGTGCTAAGCGCATTTGTACTCAGCAAAGAAGAAAGAAAAAAATGTGTATAAAAATGAATCGCTGAGGCGCCGCCGCCGTCGCCGGTGGTGCTCTCTACGCTTCAGCTGCATTTGGCTTGCAGCTGCTGCAGTGGCAAAGGCGGCGCCAATGAATTTCTATTTGTAGAAAAATAGCGCATAATTTGCAATGCAATTGTTTGCGCTTTCTATTTAGTTAAATCCACTCTTGATAACGCATGCGATCATTGGGTGTAGGTGTGTGTGTGTGTGTGTATGGTCCAATGAGATCGAGCATTCCTGACGTCACAAGTCCATTAATGATGCATGATCTCTCTCTATTCTCGTTTGGGGGAAACAGCGATAGCCCAATAGAGAGTGAATGTGAGTTGCTATGAATGTGTCGGCGCTGAACAATGATTTTTATCAGGTGGCAACGCTGCGTCAGTGTGTTAATGCAAAATTAAATGCTGGAATCGATTCATATGTATATATTTGGCATATTTAGTTGATTGAATTAAAAAAAAAAAAAAAAAACTTTTATTTTTAATTGCAGTTGCCGACGCTTGAGACGAAATATCAGGGCGTAGCCTTATCAAGCAAACAAGTTGCCAATTTAAAAAGTGAGTAAGTTGCACATTTGGTTGGACTGTTATGAAAACCGTCAGAGATTAGACGGACAAGCTTTGCTTAGTTGCTCACAGGCAGCACAACTGCTACAGCTACAACAACATCATTAACAACAACAACAACAACGACACCGCCTTGCACCACACCGCTGTGAACGAACGCCGATGCTGCGCCAGAGAAACAGCTGGAGACATAGTCAGAGACAGAGCCAGAGCCAAAGGCAATTGCAATTGCAATTGCAGATGCAGATGCATTTGCAGTACGTCTAACTACGCGCCGCTCGACACAACAGAGCTCCGCAACAACAGCGCCAGCAGCAGCAACGGCAGGAACAGGAACAGCGGCGGCGTCGGTCGATCTACACATAAACATCAATATTTAGATCTATATATATATAAATATTAAATATATATAGACTCAGATATACACATTCATACACACATACATTTAAAAACACACACCGACAGTGACATAGTGAGAGGGTGATAGAGGTCTTTAGAGAGAGCAAGTGTGTGAGAGAAAAAAAAATAGAGTGTGTGTGTGTGTGTGTGAGTGTGTGATAGAAAGAGATACAGAGAAATCAGAAGGAGCGTAAACGCTGCCCAGCACACAAAACGCCCATTTGAATGGATCCGTGTGTTGGCTGGTTTCAGGAGGAACAGGAGGGACCAGCGCTGCGCACATGGTTAAAGATTTGGGAAACGAGTTCCCAGGAAATGGGTCCACTTCTAGAGCAACAGCTTCAGCAGAGCAACAACAATAACAACAGTAGCAACAACGGAAATAGCACCAGCAACAATACCGGCAACAACAATAACAACAACAATACCAATAACAGCAGCAGCAGTACTAGTAGCAATAACAGCAGCAGCAGCAGCAACAGCAGCAGCACCAACGCAACATCTAGGATTGTTAACAACGATTCTACGATCAGTCTGCGCGATCCTGACTCATTACAAATTCTTCTTCAGCAGTTGAACGAGCAGCCAGCACGACACGGGAACAACAACAACAGCAGCAGCAGCATTAACGGAGGCAAAAGCTCTAGCAACACGTCCATCGATTCAACATCGAACAACGACAATAACTCACCAGCGAGTAATAGCAGCAGCAGCAGTAGCAGCATCAGCGCCAGCGCGAACAGTAGCAACGTGACAGCAGCAGCAGCAGCAGCAGCACCTGCAGCAACCGGCACTGCTGCAACAACGCCAACAACAGCAACAGCAACAACAGCTGTGAGCAGTACAACGACGCCGACCGGTGGTGATAGTACCACCGTTACCTCCACCACAGCCACTAGCAGCAGCAGCAGCAGCAACAACACCACCACCAGTAGCACCACCGTGACCACAAACACGAATAGCAACAGCAGCACCAGCCGAAGTAGTAGCACCAATTTCATAGCCAATCCCGCGTCAAAGGTGCCGCTGCACGAGCGCGCCAACACCTATTACAATCCTTCGCGCAGGAAACGCGTCGTGGACAACAAATCGAGCACACTGAATCTGACCAAGCACGCCGACATGATTGCCAAATACAAGGGCTGTCCGTGGCGTGTGCGCGACTATCAGTATGGCAAGGGCATCATTGGACTGCACGAGGAGATCGATCATTTCTATCAGTATGTCCTGCCCACCGCCTGTGAGCATGCCATACGCAACGAAGTGGTTAAGCGCATCGAATCCGTTGTCCATTCCATATGGCCGCAGGCCGTGGTCGAAATTTTTGGTTCCTTTCGCACCGGCCTCTTTCTGCCCACCTCCGACATTGATCTCGTGGTACTAGGTAAGCTAACGAAGAGATATAAAAAAAATAAAGCTAATAATCTCCGCTAACTAATCCAACTAATCCATATATTTATTTGGTTCTTAAACGATATTCATTTTATAATAGGGATACGCATTAGATCTTACCGTACTTATTTTCGTGTGACTATTTTTACCATTTACACACACATACATACATATATATGTATATGCATATGTATTAGATGGTAAAAATAGTCACTCAAAAATAATTGCTCTATATATATGACTAACACTATTAATTTGGGTTTCATTCCACAGAGAACTTAAGACAATGGGCACAATGCAATTCTCTTAAGCTTTAGCTTGACTTTTACTTTGAAATTGCTTAACAAGACTCATCGAGAGCTATTTTTATACCAATCTAATGCAGGTGGTAATGGTTTTCTGAGTCTATATAGGTATGTAGGTCTGTCTGTCTTGTAAACCATTTAAGCTGAAGACTTCCAATAAAATTCCCGTATATTCTGTGCAGAACGAATATATCACTTATCAATTAGTCATGCCATTACTCAATTTTTTATGATTATCGAAACCCCAATGTGGGTTTTTAAGTGCAACTTGCAAACTTTCAAAATATTTCTGTCCCATTTCGGTAGGATGATAAGTTTCGATAAGTCATCCTATTACTCTATTAGTCGATATGGGATTTTAGGCTTAACTTCAATACCACTTAAGCTAAAGCTTTCTAAATTGCTGTGTATGTTCCTCGCATGAGTACACTGAATTGGTACATTTTGGAATATTGATACCTTCCTGGATTGATTGCGGGTAACCCTACACAGAGTATCCACTAGTCGGGCACACCCGACTAGCGCACAATTGATGTTTAGATCGCTTGGAACAACTGTTTACATCTACTTCAATGGCTTGTTAATAATGAACCTTTCTTTTTTCATTCTTCTTTTTCTCTCTCTCTCTTTTTCTCTCATTTTCTGTCTACACCACCTCGTCCTTTTCTCTCTCCTGTTGCCCCATTTGTTGCATTTGTTTTGCAGGCCTTTGGGAGAAGCTACCGCTGCGCACTCTCGAATTCGAGCTGGTTGCGCGCGGCATCGCCGAGGCGTGTACGGTCCGTGTGCTAGACAAGGCGTCCGTCCCGATCATAAAGCTGACGGACCGGGAGACACAGGTGAAGGTCGACATATCGTTCAATATGCAGTCGGGCGTGCAATCAGCGGAGCTGATCAAACAGTTTAAGCGCGACTATCCGGTGTTGGGGAAGCTAGTCCTGGTGCTAAAGCAGTTCCTACTGCTGCGCGATCTCAACGAGGTGTTCACCGGCGGCATCTCATCGTACTCACTGATACTCATGTGTATTAGCTTCCTGCAACTGCATCCGCGTGGCATATACCATGACACGACGAATCTGGGCGTGCTGCTGCTCGAGTTCTTTGAGCTGTACGGACAGAGCTTTAACTATATTAATATTGGTATTTCGATTAAGAACGGCGGCCGCTATATGCCCAAGGACGAACTGCAGCGGGACATGGTCGATGGACACAGGCCGTCACTGCTTTGCATCGAGGATCCTCTGACGCCCGGCAACGATATCGGACGCAGCAGCTACGGTGCCCTCCATGTGCGTCAGGCCTTCCGATGTGCTTTCAGTGTGATCAACAATGCTGTGAGCGATTCCAATCTCTGGGGTAACGATGTGCGTGAGACGTCCATCTTGGGTGAGTTTTAGATGATGATTGCTATTCCATGGGAATATTTATACTATTATTGATATGTCCGTAGGTCGGATAATTCACATTACCGATGACGTCATTGACTATCGCGAGTGGATACGCGAGAACTTTGAATATCTAACGGCCATGGATCCGATGCCGTCGCTGCCCACCTACGCCAACGGCGCTGCCAAGTATGTGATCTTGCCATCTGGCACCGTGGTGCATCAGATATATCATCCGGTGCTGCAGCCGCACGCTTTGACGCAACCATATCATACGGCAGCTGTGGCGGCAGTGGCCGCGGCTGCCCAACAGCAGCAGCAGCACCAGCAACAGCACCAACAACACCAGCAGCAGCAGCAACAACAACAGCAGCAGCAACAGCAGCAGCAGCAACACCAGCTGCAGCCGCAGGGCCAGCTGGTTGGCAATCTGAACAGCATGTCGGCGCTGCGTCATCGGCGAGGCAGCACCTCGTCGGCGGAGGACAGCGAGGATAGCAAAGACTGTGAGGTTGGCGACCGGGATAGAGAGTCGCTGACTGGCATCGGGATCGGGCAGCAGGCAATGGAAATAATTGACATCACCGCCTCGCCGCCGAACGGACTGGATGTGACAGCGATGCCAGTGACCGTGCCCAAGCCGATTATGGTGGCGATCAGCAATAGCTCGTTGTCGGGCTCGTCGGTAATGCACACACCTACACGCATAGATACATGATGAATGGCTGCCGGCCTCATGCAGCAGCAGCAGCAGCACCAGCAGCAGCAGCAGCAGCAGGTCGTAGGCTGTGCCATGCTGGCCGCAATTGCTCCCAATTCAAATATCGCAACGCCACGTGCCCAATTGTTGTTGCGCACCAACGGTGGCGGCGTCGTCGCCGCCGGAGCAGCAACTGCGGCCAGCATGCCAGCCAAGCCACAGGCCCAGCCAAGTCAACATACATGTATATCTTCTTCACAACTACAACAGCCAGACGTGGAGCAACTACGAGATGCCCCGGGGGAAGTACTGGAGGATCACGCAGTAAACCAAAGCCATGTCTACACCAACACCAGCAGCACCACAACCAGCCACGTCCAAGCCATCTGCAACAGCAAGCCCATCAGCAGCAACATCATTAGCAGCAGTAGCACCATCACCACCAGCAGCAGCAGCAGCAGCAGTGGTGGTGGTGGATGCGGCGGTGGCAACAGCAACAGTGTAACGCGAACCTATGGCCAACAGTCGGTGGGTCAGCGCAGTCACAACAGTTCGTATTACCGCCAACCGCTCTATGTGCCACCGCCGTTGCAGCAACAGCAGCAGCAGCAGCAACAACAACAACAACTGACCAAGACCATTTCCAATGTGCAGCCGAGCAGCTATAGCAGCCATCATGTCCACCAGCAGCAACGGCCGCAGCATCTGCGACTGTCCAGCAGCAATAGTAGTAGTGGCAGCAGTACCTTTCAGCAGCATCATCATCCACACCATCAGCAACAGCATCAGCATCATCATCATCATCATCAGCATCAGCAGCAGCAGCAGCAGCAGCAGCTTCATCTCCATCAGCAGCAACTGCAGCAGCAGCAGCAACAGCAGCACCGTAGGCATTTCCAAACCGGCGTATCTAAAGCGGTAGGTACGCCCACAGTATCATCATCCTCCTGCACAACAGCTGGCGCCGCAGCGATCGTGCTTAGCTGTAATAGCAGCAGCAGCAGCAGCAGCAGCAGCAACAGCAGCAGCCATAGCGGCGGCCACAGCCGCTTGCAGCAAATGCGCGATACGCGCCTGGTTAACTCATCCTCCTCAATCATTTCTATATCGTCTGAATCCTCAGTTGGCAGTTCCAGTTCGTCGCCCCGCTCCCCACGCTGCGCTTCTGGTGGTGAGTCCGCTGATTCGGCTTCCGGCCAGGTGGCTACAACAGACGATCGTTAAGAAGGATGCTCAAATGCTATTCTAATATTCCAAAGCTCTGGTCCAGGCAAGCAAAATAGCAAGCGCAGTGAGTGGGATAGAAACAGATAGTCCAGTTAGTCCAGACGAGTCGAGACGAATTGAGAAAACAGAGATAGAAGAAATGATGGGAAGGAAGAGTGAGATAGCGAGATAGCGAGAGATGGCAATAGTCCGTTATGTGCATTAATCTACAAATAGCTGCGTGCGTCAAGAATATTATGATAGCGACTATATGATTATTTCTCTCTTATATGTATATATACATATATAATTTTATTTTTTTTTGTCTCTCGATAGTTTGAATAGCAGACTCACATTCGCATTCACAATCATTCATTTATTCAAATCTTTAGTTATATATGTGTATGTATATGTAGATATATACGTATATATATATATATATGTCTATGTTGTATATGTGCATATAGCCATGTATGGGTATACATAATAATTATTGATGTATTGCTTGTAGACGTATCGCAAATGTAAGCGTATGGGTAAGTGTATATATATATTTCTATATATGCATACTTCATATATATATATATATAATATATTTATATATATATATATAATATATTTATATATATATATATATATATATATACTTCTTTTAGTAGCAATTTTGCATTTCAAGATTCTTAATGAATATAACAAATTATATACTCAACCCAAAAATCCCTTCCAAAAAAAGAAAAAAAAAAAGAAACAAACAAACAAACAAAAAAAAATAATAAAATAAAGAATGAAAAGCAAAAAAAAAAAAATAAAATAGATATATCTTAATAAAAAAAAAAACTAATGGAAATAAGAGAAAAGCGCCATACACCCGTATATATATAGAGTTATACATACCTATATGTATATTTGAAATTTAATGTAACTATAGCTGTATGTACTCCTCTCTGCATAGAAAAAAATATATAGACAACTACATTCGATCCATTAACAATCGATGTACTGTACATGTATTGCTGTCTCGCTTGCGCCTTTAACACACATACTCACAAACATCAACTTTCCTAAATACAGTATAATATATATATATATGTATATGTATATATTATACAGTTAGTTAACTTGACACTTTTCCCTATTCGTGCGCTAGTTGGTATTTCATTTTGTTTTTAAAATAAATATGAAAAAAGCCACTAAAAAAAAAATAAATTCTAAAATTAAAAAAGAAAACATAGATATAAAAAAATAACAAAAATAATACATAATGTAAGATTATGTGAAGCGCAATGTGAAGTATGAAATTTAAGTACGTATATATACATACACACACATATATATGAAAATATTTATATGTATACTATATATATATGAAATATTATTTTAATAACAAGAATTGTATAGGATTATATAGTTATAAGAGAACTAGGTGTTTTATTTTTTTTTTATATATACATATATATATATATATTGTTTCCCTAGTTATAAAACTAAACTTTTTTTTTGTAATGAATTACTTTGCTTATATAGCTTAGGAGTGCTGCATCAACAGGCTCGAATGAACCGAAAAAAGAAAACTGTTTAACAAATCGTAGGAAAAGAAAATGTTTAACAACAAAAATAAGCGAATGCAAGAAATCAAGCAGCAGCAAAACCACGCGCAAAAATCACGCTAATATTATTAAGTGAAATTGCGCGGCGAAGAAGAGGAAAGAAGAGAGAAAGAAAAAGCCCTAAACAATGAGAGAAAAGAAGAAAATTAATATAAACATAAAGAAAATTTAATATAATTACATGCATAGATCATATAGAAACTAGTAGCATTATGTAATTTCTATAAGCTCCAAAAGAAGAAGAAGAGGAAAAACAAAAGTAAGCAAAAAAAAAATAATAATAATAATGTAAGAAGCTGCATCTTTTTATTAATGCCTGAATGTTTTTATTGTCAATATTATTACTATTATTATCATTATTGAATATCCCTATTATGATTATTATATTTAAAAGTTCTGCACATAAAACAAAAATTGTAACGGCACATTGCGAATGCGATGTGTTTTGAAGCAAAACAAAAAAAAAAGAAAACAAAACGAGATAAAACAAAACAAAAAAGAAAAACCGACAAACCAACAACAAAAAACTGTAATATTATTCATTATCATATACTTATGCAATTCCTGCCATTTATTAGTGTACATATTATGTACATATATCTCGATTCATATATTCATATATATATATGGATGGATATATGGTTTCTTTTTGTTAGTTTATTCCGGCAAAGAATGCTCCCATTGGTCCTAGATCTTCTTCGATTCCCCATTATTTAAGTCTTAAATCTTAAACGTACTGCCATTTTGAGAGAGGTTTTTAAAATCGATAAAAAAAAAATGAAACAAGAAAAAACATTTAGACTTTGTATATGTATAACATTTAGGCTGTTCTTTCCTTTATTTATTTTTTTTTTTTCTAATAGTTAAGAAATCAGAAATTTGTGAAGATATGGCAGCCTTATGCGTCGTCCTTGTGTGCGCCAGTGTTGGCTAAGTTTTCTCGACTATCAACTGCAAAATTGAATATTTTCCCCGGCCCCCTTCCCTCCCACAAACAAGCACAATCATCAATCTCGTTAGCAGCTGAGAGAGAAGGAGAAAGAGAGAGCTATAGAGTGAGTAGGAGAAAGAGCTTGCAATTTGGCAGCTGCTTTGAAGCCCACCTTACACCTACACAGACACAGACACACACACACACACAGACGCTTGCATGCTGTATGCACGCACGCACGCACACATATACATACATACATAAATAGGCATATGCAAATGTTAGAATGTCGAAAGTAAAACCCATAAGAATTATTAAAATTATGCACTCATCTGTTGAATAAATATATATGTATGTATATATATAAATAATGTGTAGGTAATATATGAACTAATTGATAAATATGCAAGCGTACATACACACAGATGTACAAACATACATATGACTGCAGTTGTGCGTGCGTGTGTAAAACAGTTACAAAAAAGAAGTAAACAAAACAAATGTTAGGTTAGGCTAAAGCTCTAAGACTTAGAAACCCACACACACACATATGTATATATACATATGTATGTATGTTTGTAGCACACACACACACATACAGTCAGACTTTGACAGGACGCATACTAGTTAAACAAGATTCGATATTAGTGTTGAGGTTATGAAGTAAATTTTCCAATATCCGATCACTGTTTGCCTAGCCAAGTAAGCTGTAATATGTAAATGTCTTTTTTTTTATATATATACACACACACATATATATATAATAGCATTGTATTTAGTTTGTGTATTTTTCAAAGTGCATGCCTATACATACATATGTATATGCATATGTGTGTGTGTGCATAGGTATATCGATGTACAACTATCGGCTACATCGATTGTTACTCACGATATATGTAGGCAATTCTAATAAGACGAGCTACGAGGATACGATAAATATATCTATATATATGTATGTATGTATGGTAACAAATTTATAGTTATTTAAGATGAATTCGTAACAAATTTATTATATGCATAAAACGTAAAATCAACTGATGTGTAATGTATACCTAGCAAATTGATGCGTAAGACGAATAACGATCATAATGTGAATGATGATAATGATAATGATGAAGTGAAAGCCGTTGCATTAGCAACCGCCTAATAAATGCCGTGTTCTATGCACGCAAAAAAAAAAAAAAAAAAAAACAAAAAAAGAAAGACAAATACAAAACAGGAACTTAGAAAAAAAAACAATGCCAAATATAAATGTATGTATGTATGCGTATGTTATATATGTCTCTGCTTGATAACGGCTTCAACACGCTTCACCACTTGATGTAAGTGAATTTGAAGGTTTTGGGATCGCTAGCCTCGCACACGTACAGCATCAGGATTTTGCAGTGGGCATCGTTGATCAGCTCCCGTGTGCTGAACATGTGGACACAGTTCTCGTTGCCGCCGTAATTGTCGGGCATCTGTTTGGGCCCGTTCCAGGGTGCGTAGGTCATGGGGCGGCCCGTCGAGAGCCAATAGAAAGCACCTTCAGTGCCGAGATCATTGCCAGAGATCCAGAAGTAGTCGTTGTTCTTGAACCCCTTGGCCTTGATGTGCTTGACCAGGGCCTCCATTTCCGGCTTGTCCTCAATGGAGGCCAGGTGGGCGTTCATCATCCGGCAGGAGGCCGCTGCCTGGAACCAGTTCACCTTGTTCATCGGCTCGATATAATAATAGTTATCGCCGATCCGGACAAACGGTGTCGTGTCAATGTCCGAGGGTATGCCTGTCGATTGTGGAACGAAAAATAAAAAAATAAACTAAATATGTGAAACGGAATCAGGACTGGAAGAGGTAGTAACCGTTAGCTAACCATTGTAGACCTCGGTGCGATAATTGGTGAATATATTGACATCCGGCAGGTAAGTGAACGCTGGCGCCACCAGGCACGACAGGATTATCATACGCAACATGATGGATAACTTTTCACTCTCGGGCTGCATATTGGGCAATTCAAGCTCGATCTATCTAGCTAACGCTGGGCAACTGGCGGTAATGCCAGTCGGCATTGGGCTTTTATGCGCTACCTGCCCAATATCGTGCGGTATTCCAGGCTGCCAATCTCGGTCTGCGAGCGCACCTGCATTGCACAAAGCCAGCTGCATAAACAATTCCACAGAAATCCAACCAACGCAAAAATATGTGATCTATGACGAGCTTTACCAAGATCTGGCTATTTAATTGTAACTCTAGCTCTGTTTGTTTACCCCTAATCCATTGGAATTGATGAATTCACGGTAAACAAATAATTCCCATTTTCAATTTAGGAATGTAGAGCATAACGGATTTGTAACATTTTATGTTACAGGCTGAAAGAGGCGTGGCAGACATCATATGGTCTATATGGTTAAAGGTATGGATCTCTTTAAGGAGACGAGCTGAATCGATCAGGTTTATTATCATTGTCATTTTAATATTTGAATCGATAATAATCGATTAAGATTGGCTTCGATTTTTGGTATTTCATACCACGCTTAGAAATAGTAGATAATTATAGCGTGGCAAATTATATACATACATATATAGGTAAAACAGTGTTAAATTTAATTTAGCATTATTTAAATTTCATTCAGAAATTCCAAATAGAATAAAAGCTATTCAACAAATTATGTCCCATCGTAAAGACCAAGCAAGGCCATGATTGGAATAGCAGCTTTGCGAAAGGCACAGGGTATTCCTTAGTCGAGCTCCCCCGACTCGAACATATCGATTTTCGTAGATTTAGTTGAGGCTTAGCCTCAAATTTACGACATATTTCTATTCCAGCAATATTTCTAGCTGCTTCCATAAAAATACCCTGCAAATTAGATCTATAGAGTTGTATGCTATAAATATATATCATTTTACGTATATTTTTTTGCGTATACATATATTTTTCTGATCATATATTTCCACACATAAAGCGGCATTAGTATTTCTAATATAATTTTTTATAGCATTTTAGTTACTGCTTCAGTTCTTCTTCTTGCTTTTTCAAAATTTAGCTTTTTAATGTGGTGAATATCTTTTCGTATCAGTTCGTTCAAGAACGTGTTCTCGAACATCGCGAGTTGGCAAAGTCTAATTATGAGGCAAACAAACAACAATTGCTAGGCCAGAGGCGCAGCTCGCAAAAGCGATAAGCGTGTGATTTGTTCGGAAAGAGTTGACAGGCTGGTTTCGCTTCCCAGTCGATCAGAAAACGGCGCAGGCGCCTAGCGCTAGCCAGTCAGAAGCGAGGTCTGGAGAAGAGCAGCAGCACCACCAGCAACAGCAGCGACAGAAGAAGAAAGTGAACGCCAGAAAAACGAAAAACGAGGAGAAAATGCCAAACGCTTTGTTGTTGTTCCTATTCGGCCTCGCTATGGCGACACCTAGCGGCGCTGCGGGTAAGCTACAAAATTTCACTTTCACAAAAATCCCACTTGCTAAAAGTCCCATTGGTAATTGTTTACCTTTTTATTGGCAGCGGCTCAGCTTGCCGTTCGACCACAGTCGCAGCGCGGCATCATCTTTCCCAAGGAAACCTTTGACGAATGCTTTCTGGATGAAGAGCAAAAGATCCCAGGCAGCTGTAAGCTGCTGCAGGATTGCCCCGCTGCCCTAAAGCAAACACTGGCCAAGACCTGTTACTTTGTCAAATTCGATCAGTATGTGTGCTGCGCCTCCAACTCTAGCCAACCCGACGATGACTCACAGGTGGCGCCAACATCACCAAAACCGCCCGTTGAACGGAAGAGCGGTAAAGGTGCGTAGGACAGAGATGCATCCATAATAAGTTGCTAACAGTCGATGTTTGCTCTCTTACAGTCTGCGAGGAATTTAACTTCTTCGTCGCCTCCGTTGTGGGTGGCCGTCTGACCAAATACCGAGAGTTTCCGTTTATGGCCGCCCTCGGCTGGCGCTCCAACTTCGATCAAGGCATTTACTATCGCTGTGGCGGCAGTCTCATAGCGCCCAATTTCGTGCTCACAGCAGCGCACTGCATCGATTTTGGCGGACAGAGGCCCGTAATTGTGCGACTGGGCGGCGATAATCTGACCGTTAGCATGGATGTAGTTCCAAACGATCATCGGATCCGTCGTATATATATTCATCCCGGTTACAACGAGAATACCGCCTACAATGATATTGCGCTGCTGGAGCTGGAGGAGCACGTGCCGCCCTCTCTACGCCCCGTCTGTCTCTGGCAGGATGCGAAGTTGGCCAAGGATGATCTAATTGCCGTTGGCTACGGACAGATAAGCTTTGCGGGGCTCTCCTCGTCGCAGTTGCTCAAGGTGGATCTACAGCACATCAGCAACGCCCAGTGCCAAGGATACTACTCACGCGAACAGCTACCCAAGGGCCTGGCTGCCAGCCAAGTGTGTGCCGGCGACTTGAGCGGCAAGGCCGACACCTGCCAGGGTGACTCCGGTGGGCCTCTGGTCATGCGGCCAGATGACAGAAGATGGTATCTGGTGGGCATCACGTCGTTGGGCCAAGGCTGTGCCATCGGCCCGCCCAGCATCTATACGCGCGTCTCCAGCTATCTGGACTGGATCGAGAGCATTGTCTGGCCCCAGCCCGAGGATCAGACAGTGGATCCCACATTCGATCTGCGCATATCCTTCTGAGAGCTGAGTGCCGGGAAGTCACAGCTCTCGCTTGGGAACGGCCCGCATTCATTCAATAAGCGGGAATTCACCGCTGATTCATCCAATTTCAAACATTACTCAAGCGGCAAGTCTGTGCTTCACCGATCAATCAATCGGAACATGAAATCTTCATTTGCCTTAATTAAATATATTTATTTTGTATTTATTTTCCAATTTCTTAAGTTTTTTCATTACTTTTAAATGTTAATTTATTCAAAAAATGCAAATTCATTTTTTTACTTCTTTAGTATACATGCATACATATATATTATTATGGGAAGTACTCGGGGTGTGCTTATCAAAGGTTTGTTTTTTTTTTCAATATTTCTATGAAGCATACTTTTAGATGCCGTCCATATATACCCAAAGAATGCTGCATGCAAAATCGGTAAAGTTGATAACGATTATACTTGCTGTGAAATTCGAATCTTGAATAATTGAATAACAAATTGCTATAGATTATTATGAATAAATGCAAATGCAACTATTTTTAGCCTGATCCATGATCTCATTACATTATATCATAGTTTGATTAACATTTTACTCATGCGGAACTTGTACATTCCAAGAATCCGCGCTTATTAAATATGGAAAGTTTTTGAATACAAAAATCGCCATACACCCATATATATATATATAGAAATTTTCAACGAATGAAATGCGAAGGAAAACAAGGAATGCTCTTGATCCAGTCCAGATAGCTGGAGACGCGCGTATAGATGCTGGGCGGGCCGATGGCACAGCCTTGGCCCAACGACGTGATGCCCACCAGATACCATCCACTGTCATCAAACCTCATGACCAGCGGCCCACCGGAGTCACCCTGGCAGGTGTCGGCCTTGCCGCTCAAGTCGCCGGCACACACTTGGCTGGCAGCCAGGCCCGTGGGTAGCTGTTCGTGTGAGTAGTATCCTTGGCACTGGGCGTTGCTGATGTGCTGTAGATCCACCTTGAGCAACTGCGACGAGGAGCGGCCCGCAAAGCTTATCTGTCCGTAGCCAACGGCAATTAGGTCCTTCCTGGCCAACTTCGCATCCTGCCAGAGACTGACGGGAGACAGACTGAACGACACATGTTTCTCAAGCCTCAGCAGCGCAATATCATTGTAGGCGGCATTCTCGTTGTAACCGGGATGGATGAATATACGACGGATCCAATAGTCTTCTGGGTCTGCAGCCATGCTAACGGTCAGATTGTCGCCGCCCAGTCGCACAATTACGGGCCTCTGTCCGCCAAAATCGATGCAGTGCGCCGCTGTGAGCACGAAATTGGACGCTATGAGACTGCCGCCACAGCGATAGTAAATGCTTTGATCGAAGTTGGAGCGCCAGCCGAGGGCGGCCATAAATGGAAACTCTCGGGGTTGGGTCGGAAAGCCACCCACAACGAGGGTGCGAGCTAAGACATGTTCCGAGCAATCTGTAAGAAATGAATCTTCGCCTGTTAGCAGCTGATTATGGATGCGTCTCTGCCCTACGCACCATTATCGTCGGGTTGGCTAGAGTTGGAGGCGCAGCACACATACTGATCGAATTTGACAAAGTAACAGGTCTTGGCCTGTGTTTGCTTTAGGGCAGCGGGGCAATCCTGCAGCAGTTTGCAGCTACCTGGAATTTTCCGTTCTTCATCCAGAAAGCATTCGTCAAAGGTTTCCTTGGGAAAGATTATGTTGCGCTGCGACTCCGGGCAACGTATGATAGGCTGAGCAACTATCAATAAAATGGTGTATTCATATTGAATGAAATTTTAATCGAAGATCAATTTGTGGCTTACCCGTAGCGCTAGCAGATGGCGCCATCGCGAAGCCAAAAAGGAGTAATAACGAAAATTTTAGCATTTTCTTCTAGTTTTTCTGTCAATCTCTGCTACTACTGCACTGTTCCAACTCTTAATTCTGACTGGCTAGGTCCGAGAACTTTTCCGCACCTAGCTTATAGCTAGCTCTTTGGTTCGTCTCGTTTTGCATCGGCCGGGAGAAACCGTTTTTATACAAATCACACGCTCAGCACTTTTCCGAGCTGCGCCTCTGGCTTGAAAATAGATTGCTCTCTGCTTCATAAATATAGTTTGCCAGCTCATGATGCTAGATAACACGTTATTAGGAAAATGCAAACTGCAACGTTTCGTATCTGGTTGTTGTTTTAATTGAATATGCTCAATTTAATTGATATTTTATTAATATTCCACAATATTCTAATTAGAGCGAATTTATGGTTATTGCGCGCCATATCTTGCTAGCGCCATCTGTGAGTCAGTTTTTGTGAGCTTTTGCTTCGAAAACTGTGTAGTTGAGTAACCATCGATTACTTTACTTCTGGCGCCTTTTCCTTTGGAAATGAAAAGTTTTCTCATGATGACCATGAAATCAAATATATGGCTTACAAGATAAACAAAATTTCAAATTAATTTGATTGTTGCCTGGCAAATCATTTTTTATACAGTAAACAGTATCACAAATATACCGATTATTTGCGAAAGCTATGGCATCGATACTTACTCGATGCGATGTGTTACCTTATGTCTATCGATACAATGGCTCGTCCGATAATGGCAACGACAATTCAGTTGAAATTAATTCATTGAACAGAGCGGACGTTGTGTGCGTTGCGCGAGCTTTTGTTTTGTATACGACTCGCAGCCGGCATTTTACGCGCGCACTCCGTGTATTTACATTGTAAGCGACGCGCGCAACAGGACGTAAACAACGGTAAAAATTTATTAAAAATAGACGCGCGTGCATGCGTAATTTAATACTCAAACGCACACAGACAGACACAGGGAGATGAGACAAGAATCGTGTGTGCGTGCTGTTTATATACTTGTTGTTTTTGATGTGTTTTTTTTTTTTTTGTTTTTTGTTTTAGTGCAATTTTCCAAGTGTACTTGTCTATCCATGTCTCTTTTGGCTATATATCTGTGTGTGTGTGTGTGTGTGTGTGTGTCCATGCACTCAACAATTGTTCCAATTTGAATAGCGATCTCTGAAGGTAAACCAGCTGCTCGTTTAGCTGGTTTTCGAGCTGTGACTTTTAGCAGTTTATAGTATTTTTTTTGAATATTTTTTTTTTTTTTTTTTTAACAAAATATATAAACAATTCATGTGTAACTCAATTATTATTATTATTATTTTTTAACCAATTGTTGACGTCATTTCGTATTAGATATATATTTATGAATCATCTCTTCTAATGTTTCGCTCTCTCTCTCTCTCGGTCTGTCTCTCTCTGCCTCAGACCTCACGAACTCTCAATTAGTTTTGTATTTTTTTTTTCTCCCATATAAAATTCTCGATCAAGTTCAATGCTGTTGGCCATGACGTCATCTGAGTGAAACTTTTTGTCATGAGCTCACTGGCTAAATTCTGAATACGGTTCGAAATTGCTGATGACTAAAGTTACAAACGATGTTTCCGGCATATTAACAAACAATAACAACAAGAGCAACAACTAGTGGTAGTGGTAGAAGAGGAAGAGCAACAATTTGTAACCACAGCGATCGATTTTGAGGCACAGCCGTCGCTCTTATCAGTTGATAATGAGAAATTGCTCAAGGCACACGATTAGATAAGATATACAAATATGTAGATACACACACACACACATGATTCTATCTGCCCATTTGTGGAATTTTGTATGCCCTGTATTTACATAGCAATATAGAGCATGCCATTGCATTGCAATGTTTGTTTGTTTGTTTGTTTGGGGGCTTGAAAGCTTCAACCCCCCCCCCCCCCCCCCAAACAAAGATTTACAGTTTGAAAGTCATTGCTGCTTACAGTTCTCGAGTGACTGTGTAACCTGCCTCTCTACTCTAAGCTCACAGCTTTCACAGTTGGCGAGCCATTGGCAGTTACAGTTTGAGAGCAACTAATAAGCTTGGTTTATTTTCGATTCATATTTGAAGCGTAAAGACGCAGATTTATTTAAAAAAAAAAAAAACAACAAAAAACAAATTGAATAAGTTCCAGCGAACAACAAACAACAATAACCGGTTGAAATAAACAAAAATATATTAATAAAAAGTAAAACTACAAAAAATAACAACAATTAGCAGCAGCAGCAACAGGTGAGTGTAAAGTGGGCTGGTGGGTTGGATGGGTTGTTGGTGCGGTGAGGTGGGTTGGACGTCACCCACAATAGACTGAACTTTCACTTGAAGTAATAGTAAAATTTTTTTGTTTTGCACTGAGCTAAGTTGCTAAAAACGCGCCAAAAACGCGCGCGTCCAAAGTCGTGCCACAGCAGAGGCGGTGTATAAGAGATATGTATGTATGTATGTATGTATGTCTGATATGTGTATGTATATGCACATAAAATATATTATACATATTAAAAATAGTATATATATAGATATGCCTACGAAATGTACTTTTAAAATGTAAAGCGACAAAAAACGCTAGCGTTTTAAAACGCCTCGTGAAAAGTAAATTCTGAACGGAAATGCAAATGCAAAAGCGACATCGAATATATACATATATGTATGTATATGTTTATAAATCTATATATATATATTTGTGAGTAATTTTTGATGTATGCATACATATATGCGGGCATTAGTTTGTATACAAATTTTGACCTGCATTTAAAATTTTGAACAAGGTCTGGTTTTTTTTTTGTATTTTCATGGAGCCAACAGGCGAGCAAATGATCTCATTTTGTGAACAATTTAAACGAGAAGAGAGGCAGAAGAAGAGCGAGTGTAAAGCATAAATTAAATTTTGCTTGTTTAACACGAATTGCGATTTATAGCTGAAATATTGATCCATTAACAATGAACAGATGTACATATATATATAGTTTATATTATATACAAGCTGAATGCTCGAAATATTAGAAATAATTGAAAGAGAATTTAATAGGAATAGAAAAAGAAAACTTGAAATTTCTATGGATATAAAAAGAAATACATATTATAGAAATTTTTGGATTCAGATGCTTTATGAATCTAAGGTAAAGTTGACAAATTGCTGGCGAAGCAAAGGTGACTTAGACTGAATTGAAAGAGCAGAGAAGAAAGCCAAGTGAAAGGAAAGCTATGACAAGTAAAGTAATAAAAGGGAATAGATAACATGTGTGAAATAGATCTCAGAGACAACTCGGGAAATGCGAGTTGACTGACGGATGGATTCAATCAAATTCATTTCAGCTCACAAGTTTTTAGTGCAAAGGGAATTTACTTATATAAAATTCAATTTTTTTTTTTAAATATATTTTTAAATATATATATATTTCCGTTTTTCACTTACACTTGTTTAGTTTACAAATATTCTCTTTGATTTTGTACTTAGAAATTGTTTTTGTTTTTCTATTTTTTTTTTTCACACTTATGAGTTTTCGTCCACACCTTTAGACGTATATTTTGAAACACATTTCATTTCATTTCATTTTTGTTCTGCTTTTTGGCTTTTCTTTTGTTTTTGTTTTGGGCCATCTGCGGTTCATTCAACTTGAGGCCAATTGGCCAATTGCGCTGCCTTTGGCTTTTAAAAATAATTTCAACTGTTTAGTTTTTGGCTCTTTGGGTTTTGATTCCTGAGTTGCTCGTGCTTGATGTGAATACGGGTATATTTGTTTACTTTGTCGCTGAAATATCGTTCTGAAATATAGGTTTTTTAAATAGATTTCTATATATATTTTTAGCATTATTATTATTATTATTATTATTATCATTATTATTATTATTATTATTATTATTATTATTATTATTATTATTATTATTTTTATTATTATTATTATTATTATTATTATTATTATTATTATTATTATTATTATTATTATTCTTACTTATTATTATTCTTATTCTTATTATTATTATTATTATTCTTATTATTATTATATATTATTATTATTCTTATTATTATTATTATTTATTCTTATTCTTATTCTATCTCTTCTTATCATTATTCTTATTATTCTTCTTATTCTTATTCTTATTATTCTTCTTCTTCTATCATTTTTATTTTATTTTATTTTTATTTTATTATTATTATTTTATAAATATATTAATAAATCATTTTCTAGAAGTTTCATAGAAGTTTTGACAAAGCTGAAAATAATAAAAATTTATTCAATTTACTGATTATTTTTTCGAAGAGCTGAACGGGTATTATGCAGTCGCAGGGACTCTACTTGCAGTTTTTAGTCTATTTTTAGTCTCTGGCTAAAGTTTCCTATGTGTTTTTATTTTTTACATGCTGTATGGGTCGGGAGGGCATGCGTGAGCCGCAATTACTGTAAATTGATATGGAATATATAGTGCATATATAATATGTATGTATGTGTGTGTGTGTTTGTAACCTCATTTGCGTGGCGACAATCAAATGCAATTTGAGATTAGCGGCACAAAGGGGCCACCGGCTCGGCGTCTGGTGAACCGGGGAATGTTAATGGAACTGGAACTGGAACTGAAAGTGGAAGTGGAAGTGGAACTGGAGCAGGGTAAAGTGCTTCGAAAGTTGTTGCGGCACTAGAATTAAATTATTGCTTTAAAAAAAAGAGCGGAAACTCCAACAAAAACTCGACTTTAACTATTTCGCCTCTCCCTGGTGTTTCGTAGAGTCAAGTTCTGAGCAGCTGTAAATAGACAAAAATAGGACTGTCTAGAAAATTGGATTGATTCATTATTGGCTAATAACAGGGCTAAAATGCATAGTAAATGCGGCAATACGAAATTGACGGCCGCTTCGTAATTAACTGGGTCATCACATGACCCGCCCACTCAAGCACTCGCGCCCCCCCTCCCGCAATGCAGTTAGCTGGAAATCGGCAAGGGAAAGTCATATCCGATTCAACAATATAAGAAGAATCCCCTATTAGCTCGCTACGATGGGGTGGATTGCTAGGCTGCCCTGGCCGGCATTGTGGCCCAGTTTGTTGTGGCCATAAAACTGTCAGCTCGACCGTTTGCCACAACGTCTTAACGTCTTGATTTATGCACCAGAGCGCCAACAGTGGGAAACAAGTAATAAAGCAATGCAGTCTAGCCGTAGCGACTGTCCAATGCTCGCTCAACATGTGCCACTCTCTCTCTGCATTTATAGAGCTAAACAACTCTAAAAGGCTTTACTATTTGCTCCTGATATTGCTAGAGCTAGAGCTCCTAACTCAAGTACATATTGTAGTAAAAACCTAACAGACTTCATTGTTCGCCCACAGAACCAATATACTCTCTCTTCCCAGTGTCGGTCAGAGGCCTATGTAAGCGCATCGCGCATCGCATGCACGAAGCCCATTCGCCCAAGTGCTGCAGGCCTATGACTGGCCTAGGTCTGGGGGTGTGAGTGGAGCTGTCGGCTGACTTCCAAGACTTTCTGCAGGGAGGGCCAAAGCCGAAAGCTTTGCTCACTCTGAAAATACCCTAAACATTTGCCAATGTGCTAATTGTACAAGTATCAGCCTTACAGAACTTCACATTGACTCATGGATCGCTCGTAAATTTGTCAAATATATTCAAGAGATTAGATAAATGTTATGTAGCTATATATACATTGATATATATAGCTCTTGAGGTGAATGAATTCCTCTATATTAGCAGCTGATATCATCCAAAAACCTTGTTTTACCTAGGGCTGTAAAATATAGAGCCAAGTAGATAAGTTTTATTCCCATTATGATCTAAGTTGTATAGAAATTCAATTTGTTTTACACTCATTAAATCCACCTTGAAGCGTGTAAATTGAGTGGAAAACAAAACTGATTCTTTCTCCTTCTCTCTCTCTCTCTCTCTCTCACTCTCTCACTCTCTCTCTCTCTCTGTGTCTCCCTCTCCCTCTTCTTATATCTATATCTTCCTCTAACTCGCTCGCATTTGTCTGTCTTTTATCTGACTTAACCAAAAGTTAGGGTATATATTGGTCGACTATCACTCATGCCCATGCCATGGTGTGCAGAGGGAGGTTGCTTAAGGGCGGGTAGTTTGTGGGGAGGTCTTTGTGCAATTAGCTTTTGAGTGCGCCGCCCACGCAATGTGTGTCAAATTTCTTTGCATTCTATATGGGCAACGGGAGAAAAGTGTTAACTGAATGGGAGCGGGAGCAGCGGGTCTTGGGGGACGTCGATAATTGCATTTAACGCAGTTTTTATTGATCCGCTCGATGAGCGCTGGCCATCTGTGCTGTGATGACGCATTCGCCAAGCATTTCGTGACGAAATGTTCCAACTAGTCGATTCCAGCACGCAATCTGTGCCATCTTTTGTCCAGCACAGCAAATTATAATGTTCTCTATGTTGATCATCATCATCATCATCATCATCATCATCATCATCATCATCTGGATCGCATCAACTCGTTTTGTGTCAAGTATTTGTTTGGCTTTAGGCCTCAAATTTATAACTAAAGCGAAATAATATCAAGAAGTCGAAAAAAAATAATAAAAATAGTATATCCCCATTGAGTTCCATCTGCGCCACGTTTCCAACTCAATCGAGTCAATTTGGCGTGGCGAAAAATAACAACAAATGTATCTAACGCAACGGAAACTGTAATTCGGAGGTGTCTGACGAAAGAATTGTATATATATGCATATATAAATATATAGATATATATCGTATATATATCTAAACAGCTTGTCTATTTGGCACATTTTCTGGCATTTGCGCAAGAATTTATTAGACTTATCTCTAGACAGACTGTCGACCTAGAGATCTGATAAGTGATTCATTAATTGGAATATCGTAAATGCTTTACAAGTGCTAATGGCTCCAACTCCTAATGCAGAGATCTTCGTAAATTGAATATCGTAAATGTGCAACAAGATGAAACAGTCTGCAGGCTGATAGATGTAATCATAACGATCTCAAATTGAATATCGTAAATGTATCATGCCAATTAGAACTCAGTGGAGAAAAAGGCTCATATACTGAATAACGTAAGTTAGTTGTGATGCTTCAAGGATGACGATACGAAAACATTCACATATACCGAATATCGTAAAGGATTTTGATCATATAGTATAATTATCTTAGCATATGCAAATATCGTAAATGGCCTACGCAAATAATGGGTGACTGCATTAGGCAACAGAAAGATCGTCATACACTGAATATCGTAAATGGACAAAAACTATTGTCTAAAACATTATAAAGCTAGAGAATAGAGAATGAAACGTTTTGAATATCGCAAATGGGCAAGAATGGGTTATATGAAACATGCAGCAGTCTACAAAGAGACCGTCACGTATTGTATATCGTCAATGGGCAACAATGGAAATCTGAAACTGTATTCAGATACAGTGTGATCTAGACGTATTGAATACTTTATATGGGCAAGGGAGGTAATCTCAAGTAGCTGTCGCATACGTAATATCGTACATCGTATAAGACAGGTCGAAACTGTACTATGATAAAGTGCTAGCTATTCGTATGGAATATCGTAAACGGGCAAGAAAAGTACTCTGGCTTAGCTACAGAGAAAACTTCGCATAGTGATTATCGTAAATGTCAATAATACTGAAAACAGGAAGTCTTACCTATATGAAATAGATTTAACTTGGCTTTAGGAACTTCCGATTTTATATGCGATTTACTCATATCGTTTTTTGTTTTGCGCAGTGCATATTCGCAATTGAGAATTGTACTTTGGCTCGAAACTAAATTATATCAATTTATTATAGTTTGCATTTGACTTGATTCGTGGCCTGGCGATAACGGAGACGAAGAAGAAGAAGAAGAAGGCCGTCAGGGGCGACCTTTGTTTTTGCCAAATTGCCCGTGAACTCTTGACTGCGAATCGCAATTGAATTTTGAATAGAGACAGCGACGCAAGCAGAGGGCATCGAAACGGGGTACTCATGAATCAGGGCGCATGTATTCATGTTCGGTTAATTGAATCATTTGACGTTTGCGGAGCGCCACATATTGTGCGATATGCAAATGTGAATAGTTTTGCCAAATCGTCATTCTAGGCTCTTTTTCCATTCCATTTTCGTCACGAGCATCGTTGCCTTTTAGTCAGCCGTCCATCAATAGAACACACTCAGATTCTAGACTAAGCAGCTGACCACATTGGATCTTATGAAATCCCCCCAGTCAGCACATCGATGACAATGATGTTAAGTCGGATGATGACGATAGCGCCACTCGAATTAAAGTGAGGCTCAGCTCTCAGCTCTCAGCTCTTGCTCATATTTGATCATTCTGTTCTGCTTTTTGGAAATTGACTAAAATGTTTTCGCTTGGATTTTGTTTATCAGCGAAACGAGTTGCAAATGTGAATACGTACAGCTCGACTTGTTTATTGTGCTTGCTCATGATTCGAGAAAGGGTATACTGGTACCGCCTGTTCCACAGTTTTAGCGCTACACTAATCAAATTTGTCAATTAGATTCATAGATCTCTGACTTGATCAGTTGACTACTTTTCACCAAAGAGAGAGAGAGAGAGATAGAGACTTATCTGATCAAGCTTAAGAAGTTCTTGAAGTCGTCTGCTCTAGAGTTTTAGCGCTAGATAGATTAAGTTTGGCAATTGGATCTGACTTGATCAGTTGATCACATCATTTGTTCACTAGATCTATTTAACGCTCGATCAAAGGGAGAAATGTGTGTCCGATCAAGGCTAAAATGATGCAATTGGATCACTCATCTCGCTTAATCAGTCGATCAATTGATTAGACAATCACTTGATCACTTGCTGACTGGACAATTCCTTTACTAGATCACTTTATTACTCACTTGAACACTTTGTCAGCAGATCACTCAATCTCTTGCTCACCTCTATAATTATTAAGTATATGAGTATTAAGCAGTCGGCAATTGCTCTGATGACTTCCAGCTTAAGTTTTTGTTTGCAATTTGCATTTGCTTCAGCTTTAAGCAGCTCAAATGAATATCTAACAAACTCGAAGCACAGTCTTCCTCTCGAATGAGTCATCGAGAGTGCGAATTGAAGCTCAGAACTTGAATTTATGTAGAAACAATTAGCATTAGTTAGCATACTGAAATGCTTTATCTGGCAATGAATGTTGCTATATCCCGTTGGTTGGCTCGAGATAACTATAAAATAAACTCTATAAAAAAGAATTTTATATAATTTATAGAAGAAGCAAGTCTTTATATATAATATAAAGTTTGCCTTCACTAATTTGTATATATGTATATGTAGCTACATACATATATTTATAGTTCTACAAGTTTTGCCTTTGAGATAATACTTGGACTGTAAGATATTCAAAACATGTCTGTAACATTTGTGTATATAAAATTCAAGAATGACTACTGTAGCGAGTTTTCTGTATAACTTTTTAATTTGATATATTGTATAATAAAACAAAGGTTTGCGCGTTGAGGCCGACCTTCAGAAACTGAACTTGAAAGATAATACGAATCTTTCCCAGGCTGCGCCACAAATTACTAAAACAATATAAAGAAAACAAAAAAAACACTTAAGAACTTGGCCCTGAAGCGCCAGCCCGACTGCATAATACACGCCAAAAGCGGCTAAATTTAGTGAAAACTGTTTGTAGAGTTAGCTGTGGAGTAGAAGGGAGAACTTACTTAAGGGTAGACTAGGGCGTATATAGATATATATGGATATGGATATTAAAAATGATATAGATAGGACATAGATATAGTTATATATGGATATATGTAGATATTAATAATGAGATAAATATGTGTATATAGATTGATTGGTATATATGTAGCTATCCCTAGCAATAGGTATTGCGATTTAAAAATATTGTTGAAATGCTTAAAATAAATATTTAAATATATTGATGTTCTAATAATAAAAATTATTTGAATAAATAAATAAAATAATATAAAAAAAGGAGAAATTGTCAAGTCTGGGCTAACAACCTATATACCCCTTTCGATGACTCTGCCTGAGCCAGCATTAAAATGTTTAGTGTTGGGTAAAGCTAACTAATTGCAGCATTATTTGAGTTAATTTGTTTAGTGTAATTAGAGAACGAGACGAATGTGACATGAATTTAAATATTTCTAGCCGATATCTGGCCATAGATGTGTGTAATATATAGAGTATATATATATCCGATATACATATGTATATATATATGTACTGTAGTTCACTTACACTGTAATCATAGTTGTTATTGAAGGCAACAGCAGCTAATGAGTCACGTATGTGGGGCCAGGCGTTGAGCTCGATTGAACTTTTTATGGGTAATTAACAGTTGCTGGCTGTTTGTTGTTGTTGTTGTTGTTGTTGTAGACTAGCAAAAACAAAACAAAAGCGATAAGAGTCGATCGAACGACCCCCTTTCGTGGCACAGGAAGACGCCAGCGAGATCACATAATGTGGGTGGTCGGTCAGCTGCAGCTACAGTGGGCACTTGCCACTGGGCAAACCAGACGCCATCTGGCCAGCCGATTGAGCAAGTGAGTGTGGCCTCCTTTCTAGCCATTATATATAGATATAGATATATATATATATACATATCTAGAACCGGACGCACATTCATATTGCGCGTGTGTCTCATCAGCGAATTGCACAATTATTTATTATTGTGCTTGCTCTTGGGCCCTTGATTGTCTTCACTGTGAACTGAAATAGAGAATGGTTCGTCATATGCTCGAAACTTAATTTGTTTGTTTAATAAACATTTTTGATAGCGCCAGCAGCATTGAAATGAATGAATGTAAATGTTCTTCAGTTCAACTGCCATTTCACATTCCTTCGATGTCGAATCAATTGAGAGAAGGTTTCAGAATACACTGACAAAAATGCAGATGGTGTTTCTTTATACTGAGACATGAACTCCGACTTTCACTTGTTTTGAGTTGATTTGTAATCAATTTTAAAGAGCTTATAATAAAAAAGGCTAAGTTATGTTATCGATAACATGCCTACATAGAATTGATATAGCTATTTCCATGCTATCGATAGTAATTCAAGTTAATTTGGAATAAAATAGATATATATTATATATAGCCTTTGGCATATACAGCTCGATATTATTTAGTAATGTTATCGATCGCGCAGTTTGTGCAATGTACATAAGTATTAACAAGTTATCGATAACTTACTTGCGCAATTCGACCATCTACATCTAGCGAATTATTATTCCGAAGTAAGCTCAATCTAATTAAAAGTCTTTTAGAAGTCTTCAGCAATTTATCGATTATATTAAAAAGCATATGCAGATCAATTTATATAACTTACCAATAAAGTACTAGAATTCATCTGAAAGTAAAACTCGGCTTTTTTCATCTTTAAATCATCAGCTCGATAGCAATTTAAATATGCAAAATTGTTAGCTATCGATAACATATCCACGTCTATTTTCCACCTCTATAAGCTATGCCATCGCCTCTATCTTCGATTGTCATCAAAGTGCTCAGTTCAACGATTCGGCTTTCGTTTCGGCCTTTAGCTCTAGGCCAGATCGGCGCCCACAAGCAACAGGAAACCGCAATAAATAGGCGTCTGCACCTCACACTCTCTCTCTCTCTCTCTCTCTCTCTCTTTCGCTCTCCCTCTAGTGTTTGCCTCTTCGCTTGAGTCGTTGAGTGGGTGATGCGGTTTTAGTTTTGATTTTCACAGTGACTTTGGCAAAAAGCGCCCACTCGAGCAGCCCACAGCGAATTGTTGCATGTGCCGCTTGCATGGGGGCTGTTCAAACCTCTGCCACTGCTGCCTCTGCCTCTGCCACTGCTGCTGCTGTTGCTGTTGCTGCTATGTGGGCTAAACGCGTGGCAGTAACTGGCGATTGTTGACCCGATATTGTTATACCGTGCAAACGACAATTATTTAGAATATTACAAATTTTCTAGTATTAATGTATGATGCTATCATTATTAATAATATATATTATCATTCTCAATGTGATTAGTGTCATTATTAATTAGTACGTCACTGCACTAAAATTAGTGTTGGGACAACAAATTTTGTAGTCATTGTTATTACTATAATATTTTCATTGTCATTGTTATTGTAATTATTATCATTGTCATTGTCATTGTCATTGTCATTGCCATTGTCATTGTCATTGTCATGCTCATTCTCATTGTCATTGTCATTGTCATTGTCATTGTCATTGTCATTGTCATTGTCATTGTCATTGTCATTGTCATTGTCATTGTCATTGTCATTGTCATTGTCATTGTCATTGTCATTGTCATTGTCCTTGTCATTGTCCTTGTCATTGTCATTCTCATTCTCATTCTCATTGTCATTGTCATTGTCATTGTCATTGTCATTGTTATTGTCATTGCCATTGTCGTTATCATAGCCACTCTTATTGTTATTGTGATTGTTATTGTCATTGTCATTGCTATTATCATTCAATATCATAATCATTATTACTTGTCCATGACTAAAACATCATAATCACTATGATTATTATGATTATTATTAGCTTTACTCTTATTATTTATTATCTTTTAGTCTTATAAGCCGGATTTAAATGACTTTTCAACTTTTCTTTCCCTTCATTAAAAACCATAAAGATATACCTTTATAGGCAATATATTACTAGGCTATACTATACTGGAGCATCGTATATATACCATAAATTGTCAACTCTCTTGTGTGTCAATGTCGTTTCGACCCTTTCGTATACCCTACCCTATGCATCATCTGTGCTGCTTAGCCTGCATAAGTTTTTGCTTTTGCTTTGGGTATAACGGAAATGTAACTCTCACTCCCTCAAGCCATGCCGCGCCCACCACGCCCCGCTCCAAATATGACATGTAATGGGTCGCCGGTTAGGAGGCCAGCACACGTGACTCCAACAAGCGGCAATTCGCTCACCCATAACTCCTTTTTTCATTGCTTCCCTCTCTCTCTCTCCCTCTCACTCCAACTCTCTCCCTCTCTCGCTCCCCCTAATAGAATGTTGGCGTTACGCTTCGCCAGGCAGTTGGCATTGGAATTTCAATTTCATTTGGATAGACGTCGACAACGCCTCATAAGATCGGCGCACTATATGCAGAGCTGTTGGAATGTGTGTTGCTTCAGTTCTGCTATTGCCCGTTGTCTGTCCGTTGTCTCTGCGGCAACATCTTCAGCTTGTATAGATTACAAAATGCGCGAACGGAAGTTGAGAAATGCATTCACTGCGGAGGTTGGGCCAGCGGGCTGCCTTGGCTGGGCTATGACGAGGGCTTGGCTTGGCTTGGCTTGGGCTGGGCTGGGTTGGCTTTACATGCCATGGAATGCCCATTGGCAGTGGATGTCAAACTGTGTGCACAGTATTTGTTGTCGTCTTCTTCTGCTGCGGGTTAAATTGAAATTGCAGACGGCAAATTATTTCCGGCCATGAAATTCGAGTGTGCACCCTTTACACTCACCCCTTGCCCCTTGCCCCTTGCCGTACGCCTCCTGCCATTTGGGTCGCTTTTCGACATCAACAACTGCGCCAGGGGAGATGCTCTTTAATCTAATTAAGTGGGCTGCGACGAGTGTTCATTATGTCAATGACGATGATGAGGATGATGATGATGATGAAGATGATGATGATCATAATACAGCTCATATCCCAGACGTGCCAGGGATAATGACCAAAGGGAGAAGCCGGCTTCAAAATGAACTAAATGTTTGGTATAGATAAGAGCTCTTGAAATACTCTCTCTTTATTGTATGTTAGTAACTTTCTCACATATATAGATATGTGTATATATATATATATATATGTAAGTATTTTTATGTATTTTTTATATAGGGAGAGCTACGAGTTTTTGCTCGCTTCTATCTCTGCAGACATGTGGCTTAAAAGACACTTGGTGGAAAAGTGATTTATGATATGATGATAAGTAAATGTGATATCGATATCTTTATATATGTATATTATCGAGTATCGCATATCGATTCTGAAGATGGTTTTGGCTTGTAGGAGAAAAGCTTTTAATTGAGTGACTAGATTATGGAGAAATGGGGTCTGTTCAGATTAGCTAGGTATATTAGCGAGGTGTGCTCAACAAGTCTTTCGAATTGTTTGACGCACATCCAATTTTGAAACCTTAAACCTTACAAAGCTTCACTCATTCATTCATTCACAGTAATCGAAGGATTTTGAATGCTCAACTGTTTGAGTATCCCTTCACTTATCCTAGATTTTTGGCTGTTCCAAAAAATGGTTCGAAGAAACTGTTTCAAATTTGAGACTCTATCCGAGCCACAAGACTCTATCACTCGGATATGCTGAGATAGAGCAGATCAAGACATTACTTAAAGTATAATTAAGGCATCTCTCTGGTATATTCTTCATATGCATCTGTGCCGCTTCCTTGTTTGTAAATATTTTATTCCGACTGTCTTCTAAATGGGCTTTTTTATTTTTTTGGTTCATTCGCCTTTGGCTTTTGAGTTGACTTTGGCGTTGTGCGCAATAGACCTTCACGTTCCGTCCCGTCCCGTACCGTCCCCGCCCGCCCTGTGCCGTTCCGTCACGTTCTCTTTCCGTAACTTTGCAGCAAGCAACTGTTGTTTACCTTATGCAAATTTCTGTTGGCACGAATCATACGCCCGGACATAGTGCCACGTCGCCTTTGCCCCCTCCCCCTCTAGCCGCAACAATCCAACCCCATTTGTGTGTGGCCCGGCTAACGGGTTCAAAAAACTTTTGGTGACATTTGGCCGGACGGGCGTGCGGCCGGAATACGGACTGTGTCTTTAATTGCTGGCAAAGCGTTTCAGGGGTGCCCCAGCGTAGCGCCCTCTCGGGGTTGTTGCTGTGCCTTGGGCTCACTTATGCACTTGGCGTAACAAAACTCTTATTGATTTTCTTGGTTTCTGTTTTTGGGTTTATTTTGGTGCGCTTCTTTGTTTGTTTTTTTTGGCAAGAAGCAAGTCACTGGGTCGCCAGCCCGGCCAGGTGGTGGTGGTGGTGGTGGTTGCACTCTGACGAGGGAGGGATACGTGGGTTAGGTGGGCACGAAATTTATGACACCAATTATTATATGAATTCCAAATTTGTTTGGCGCGTTGCCAACGCCAGGCAGACAGAGAGAGAGAGAGAGAGAGAGAGACAGGCGGACAGATAGACGGACGGACTAAGAAACCGGAGAATCGGATATGGAAATGTGAAATACAAATGCGAGCGCACAAATACTTCCGTCTAAATATATATATATAGGCTACGCTTACTTACTAAAACTTTCCCACTTTCGTACTTTTCAGGCAACACGCTGGGCTTCCTCAAGGCCGAGCCGAAAACCCATCAGCAGCAACAACAACAAGGACAACAGTGAAAGAAGTAGAAAAATCCAATAAGAATAACTAGAGCTATCGCTGGGCGCATCGGGAAATATGTCAGGTCGTAGAAGTCAGACACAGATGGCGCCGCCGCCGCCGCCGCCAAAGCCAACAAAATCGCAACCGAACGGCAATGGAACGCTACCAAATGGCAACAGCAATGGCAACAACAACAACAACAATGGCGATTACAACAACAGTTACAACTGCAATAAAATTGTCGCAGCGACAGGCGATTGGAGCCAACAAAATCAAATCGGCGCTCAGAACAGCAACGCTGCCCGCCGGAGTCAGACGCCGCCGCGCATCGAGCACGTCGTGATGACGCCACGTGGCAAGACCGCCAACAGTACCGTTATATTGATCGAACGCAAGCTGGTGGATGAGATCAATGATCGCGTCCATGTCGCCGGCGGCGATCACACGGGCATCATCATCAACAAGGACACGGTGGCCGGCCAGAAGAGCGCCAGCAAGCCGGCCGCCCTATCCCTGGAGTTTCGTGTCTTTCTGGTCAGCGCCAATACGGGCAAGCACTCGCAGGAGTCGCGCACGTTGCGCTTCTGGTTCCGGGACTGGCTGACCAACGATGAGAAGCAGGCGCACATTGCCCAGGACTTTTTCAAGGAGCTAGTCAGTCCGCAGGACTTTCCCAGAGGTGAGAAGGGAGATTTATAATGATGTAGATAGAGGATATGGGATATAAGACATAGATATGGATATAGATATAGATATAGATATAGATAGATAAAAGATAGAAGACATATTATAAATCATATAAGATATAAGATATAAAATATAAAATATAAAATATAAGATATAAGATATACGATATAAGATATAAGATATAAGATATAAGATATAAGATATAAGATATAAGATATAAGATATAAAATATAAGATATAAGATATAAGATATAAGATATAAGATATAAGATATAAGATATAAGATATAAGATATAAGATATAAGATATAAGATATAAGATATAAGATATAAAATATAAGATATAAGATATAATATATAAGATATAAGATATAAGATATAATATATAAGATATAAGATATACGATATAAGATATAAGATATAAGATATAAGATATAATATATAAGATATAAGATATAAGATATAAGATATAAGATATATGATATAAGATATAAGATATAAGATATATGATGTATGATGTATGATGTATGATGTATGATGTATGATGTATGATGTATGATGCATGATGCATGATGCATGATGCATGATGTATGATGTATGATATATGATATAAGACTTAAGATAGTAGATGTAGATAAATTATGTATATATATGTATATTATTTATATAGATATCTAATGACATTATAAATTGTTCTAGATAATATGTATATTTGTATATTTTCATATTTCTTGCAGATTATGTTGGCTTTATCAAGAAGATCATGAAGCTGTTGCAGCATGGCTACAATGAGATCCAGTCCATTGAGATCGAGCTGCGCATTTTGGAGGAGACGTCGGCGCCGCCGTCACGTCCGCGTAAGTTTTAGCTAAGTCTGTCTGACTCTCTCTCTCTCTTTCTCTGCCTTCTCCCTCTCTCTCTCTCTCTCCTTTTAGTTTCAAATACTTTTGTTTGGTTCAGTTAATATCTCTCCTTTATGGGTTCTTTTGAATCTTTCTCGCTCACTTTCTATCTATCTCTCTCTCTCTCTCTTTTTGTTATCTCTGACATCGGGTGTCTGTGTATGCTACATACATATGTATGTATGTATGTATATTCTGGTTTATTTATGTGGCCGACAGCGCGCGATGGCTACATCATCTATTGCTATGGAGACTGCAATCGCAAGTTCGAGGAGGCGTTGCTCGCCCAGAAGAAAACAGGTGATGGCGACAATCTGATGAAGGCCATTTGGCTGGACATGTACACCGAGCAGCTGAGTGCGCGTCGCAAGTGAGGCGCTGCCTCTGTCGCTGCCTCTGCCGCTGCCTCTGCTCCGCCGCTTTCAATGCCAACTAATCCTCGCCAGCCACCAAAACCAATTACTAAACCAAAAAAAAAAAAAAAAAGCAACAACAACAAAACAAATGTCCATTGTACATCATAATTTCATGTCTCTTGTTGTTCTTTGTTTTGTTGTTCTGTTTCTTGTTATTGTTCATGCTGTTCTTGTTGTTCTGTTATTCCCGTTCGTTCGTTTTACTAATGCACGCACACATCAATCTATTCAATGACAAAGTAAAAATGAAAATCGAATAAAAATGAAACGCACTGAGTTTTAGTACAAAAACAAAACAAAACAAAACACACACTAAATACACATTTATAAATAAATGCGTCTAGTTCCTCTTAAACTGTGCGAAACTGTCTCTCAAACTGTGTTTGCAAGCGAAACTTCGAAATTTCCCCTACAGTTGCCCACAAACCGTTGCTGCACAGGAATGCTGCTAAAACTGTGCTGATCAAGCACGCTTCAACCTCTCTTACAGTCATTCCCAAACTGTTGTGCTTGTGTGCTTCCCTTGGCGCTGTCATTTGCTCTCAAACTGTTACTGTTCACAGTATGCGCTGCATAAGAATGCTACTAAAACTGTGCTGCTCAAGCAACGCTCAAATTGCCCTTACAGTTATCCTCAAACTGCGTACATTTTGCGTTTGGCGCCAACTGTCGCTAGCCAATGGTCCTCAAACTACCGTTTACCATTAAACTGCACAAGAATGCTGTTAAAACCGTATTTGCTAGCATTACGTTTCGCTTGCTATATTTCTCAAATTATTGTGCGTAAATGGTCCTCAAACTGTTTTGCTTACACTCTGCCCTTTGCCAGTAGTACTTAAACTGTTGTTGAGCTGCATGCTATTCAAACTGAGCTTGCAAGCATTGATTACACTTTCTTTGTAATACTTCTCAAACTGTTGTGCGTTCGCACATTGCTTTTGGCGCTGATGCTTGTCAGTGATATTAAAACTGTTACGCTGCAGAAGATTGTGTGTCAAGCAGTGCTTCTAAAACGTTTATGCGTATGTATGCATATGTGTACGTTGCCTCCGGCTTTGCTAGTCGCCAGTAATGCTCAAACTGTTGTTAAGCTGCACACGAGTGCATTGCTTACACTTTCTGTGCAGTGCTCTTTAAACTGTTGTTGCGTACATTGCCCTTGGCGCTAATTGTCACTTGCCAATGGCGCTCGAACTGCTGCCAACCGTTTTTCGGGTGCATTGCCTTCAATAGTGGCCGCGCCACGCCCCCCTTCCCCCGAGCGTGCTGTTCGCTCTCTGTGTGCTGAGGCACTCAAGTGCCCAATTTGTCTGCTGGCTGCAATTAAGTTAACGCTCCCATTACGGCTTGCTTCCATCGCAGCCAACGTCGTGTGCTAACCCACGCCTAACCACGCCCACTGCAAGTTGTAGCGGCTGCCTGCCTGTCCGCCCCTAACGAAATCGTAACCATTAATGCCACACAAAAGAGCCCATTGAGTGGATACAGATTTTTAAAACTCTTCAATCTCCATTTTCTCTCTCTCTCTCCGTTTCACTTGACAGTTTCCCTGGAGGAATCACAATTTGAATCTCCACCGTTGACGCAGGAGAAGGTGCTGGAGCTGATTGAGCAGGCCTATCCGAGTCCCGTTTCGCCGGAAGATTTGGCAAAGTAAGTAGCGTGCTCTCACTCTCTCTCTCTCTCGCTCTGGCTCTCTCCTTTCAACCAAGTCTGTCCATTTCAGGGACTATGGCTGGAATGAACAGGATGTGCTGCTGGTCATACAATCGCTGCAGGAGCGCGGCCTCATCAAGTCCATGGAGTACAATGCGTACACCCGCATCCATCACGAGGACAAGGAGATCAAGGTGGTCAAACAGATGCCGACGATAGCCTCCAACAAGCAGCCAACGATTGCCATCATAACGGCCCAGTACTGTGAGAAGCTCGCCGTGGACGCCATGTTGGAGAACAAGGAGACGTTTGTTCGCTACACCACAGTCGGTAGGTGGCGCCACAAGTCGCAGAGTGCAGAGTGCCCGCAATGGAATGCGTTAATTCTCTTTCTCTCTCTTTCTCTCTCTCTCTCTCTCTCTCATATATATATCTTCCCCTCGTTGCTCTCTTGTACTCTAACCGTAACGGTACACCGACCATCGCAATTTTGAATGCATTTTGAAAATACCAAATTGTTTGCTTGCCCCTCCCTACGCCCTAAAAAACGCCCGCTACCGCAAAATTTTTAATCAATCAATTAATTACGCAAAATCAACATATATATACGCATATACGTATACCAAATATGTATGTGTGTGTGTGTGTGTGTGTGCATAACAGATTCCGATCCCACTCTAACGAACTCACTCAGAAAATCCAATAAGAAACGCAGATTTGGTAAGCACCCAGTCGCCTAAGACTTACATAACCATATAAATATCCACTATGTTCATGTATATGTATGTACTCTAGCATATATTCAGCTAAGCTCGGGGTCAAGTTCACAACATGTCAATTAACCAAAGACTCATAAAAATATATCTACCCATATGACAATCAATTTCTATATATATAGAGAATGCTAAGTGATATCTGTTGCTGATAATGCCATCAGTATTTTTTTTAGGTGCTCAGTGTAAATAGCATTGGATGTTACACAAATATGTCAAAACATATATCATAAAAAATTAAAATAATAAATTAAATTTGAATCCAAGTAGTGAATATAAAATATAAAATAGATAACAAAATTAATAATTAAAGAGATTATTTAGAAATACAAAATAAAATAATAATATAATAGAAATAAATACTATACAAGTTTAAAAAATTAAAATTAATACATATAAAATTTAATAAATTAAAAACTATATAAAAATTAATATTATTGGTATTCAAAAAAGTAGTAAAGCAAAATAAATTAAATAATAAAAAATTAATTTATTTATTAAAATTAATATCACAAATAATATAATTATTAAAATAAAAGATAGTAAATAAAGATAAAAAAATATATATATACATATATATTGTATATTGAGACTAAACAAGTAAAAGAAGCCTAAAACTGGTTTTATATAAAATTAAAAAAAAAAAAAACCTTTTATAAATTAAAAACTATTTAAAAATTAATATTATTGGTATTCAACAAAGTAGTAAAGCAAAATAAATTAAATAATAAAAAATTAATTTATTTATTAAAATTAATATCACAAATAATATAATTATTAAAATAAAAGATAATAAATAAAGATTAAAAAATAAATATTGTATATTGAGACTAAACAAGTAAAAGAAGCTTCAAATTGGTTTTTTATAAAATACAAAAAAAAAAAAAAACTAACAAAAAATAATTGTAGCTAAAACAAAGCAACTAATTAAACTAAAAAATATATATATAAGAAAAAAAATATTAATTATTTTATTTTTAGCCAGAATTGATTAAATCAAAACGAAAAACAGTGAATAAAAAATATTATCAAAAATAGATTAATTAAAAAATAAGAAGTTAAATATATTGTTCATATAGAAAAAAATAATTAAATTTATTGAAATTAAAATAAAATTTAAAAATTAAAAAAACAGAAAAAAAGTGAAAATGGTAAACAAAAAATAAAAATAAAATTGATAATTTTGCATATAAAATTATATATTATATTATATAAATATATATTAATATTTATAATATTATATTATATTATATTATATTATATGTTATACATATATCACATTTAAATTTAGCATTCCTCACAGACAGTCTAGCTACAGTCTATATTGGCTATACAAATCAATTGTTTTACAACTAATATATCAGCCATATAAAACCTATAAATTATGAATAATGTTTTGATGACGAAGCAGAAACAACAGAAATTGCGAACTTGGCCTTGAGCTTGTTTTGTTTTTTGTCATTTGTCGTCAAAGTCGCTTGTTATTTCGTTTGTTATTGTTGTTGTTAACATTAAGGTGTTTTTGTTTTTGTTTTGTTTTTTTGGGGCTCAGCTGTGAGAGTTGAGCCATGGGCTGGTTAGACATTATAGCTCGAGCTTTGTTATTGTTATTGTTATTGTTTTAACCATTCATTGTTGTCGTCACGCACCTGAGCCACAATCCAAACACATTGTGCACATCAAAGCAGTTCATTAGCCCAATGGACATTTCACACACAGTCAATAACACACATATACAAACACACACACAGACACAAGTACACATCGCACACAGAGTGGCTCACATCTGTATATGTATTCATGTGGTTTTGTCAAGTCAGCGCAGTGAAATTGCACATTTTGATGCCCGCTAATCGTTGCCTGAATCCATCTGCTCCACAGGCGAATCGAATGTGTATACCTTGGGCAACATTGGAGCACATCGGATAGTTAGCACCAAGCTGCCGTCGGCGGGCAGTACACGGGAGGCGATGACGGCGACGGGCAATACGACAACCAGACTGCTGGGCACATTCCAAAAGGTTGACTATGTCTTCATTGTGGGCGTGGCTGGCGGAGTGCCACACTATACGGACTACAAGAAGCACGTGCGATTGGGCGACGTTGTCATTTCATATGTGGACAAGCAGCGTGCGCTGCTCAACAGGTGAGTGCCGCCCACACACACACAGTTCAATCGATAATAAACCCCTTCTCACAATGACATTTGCAGCAAGGAGAAACCATATGTGTATGTCTATAAGACCGGCGACGATGTCAAGACATATTTCCCAGTCAACGATTCGCTGCAACAGATCGCCGAGAGTCTGCAGGCCAACATGGAGCTGAAGCGTCCGTGGGAAAAGTATTTGCTCGATGCCCAGCAATCGCTCGCCCAGAAGACGGAAAGCGACTTTGGCCGACCGGACGGCAAGACGGATAAACTGTTCATGAATATTGGCAATAACGAGGTCATCGAGGTGGCCCATCCAATTGCCGCCGATGAGATCAATGGCGTGACACGGCCGCGCCTGCATCTGGGTCCGATCGGCTCTGGTCGGGATCTGGTGCGAAATGATGATTTGCGCACAAAGTTTGCACGTAAATTTGGCCTGCTGGCCACGGATGTCGAGATGAGCAGCGTGCTGGACAGCATCATTGGCAATTGTCGGGAGAGCTTTATACTGATTAAGGGCATATCCGACTACAAGGACGGCATGTCCACGCGCAAATGGCAGAACTATGCCGCACTCTCAGCCGCCGCAGTGGTTAAGTCCGTCATCTGTGGTATGGATGCGCCCACAAATGTCTAGGCGTGCCTTTCCATCGATAACTCGGCGGATTCTTCAGCTAATGATTTTACCATTTCATATACATATACATAAGCATATATGTATGTATAGATACATATATTTACCGTTTTTTTTTTATTACATACCTTGTAATTTTGCTTAGATCCTGCAAAGTATTTATCGAAATGTTCTTATTTTGTTCCCTGTGCGTTATTAACCAAAAGCGGATCCTGGATTTATGTCTGGCGGCTCCTAAAAGTAGACCAAAATGTATGCGTTTATCTAATACCCTATAAACATGCATATGTACAAGTAATATGTATTGAATGATTTCTTGTTATTTATTTGTTATGCTTTTGTACTACATACATATACATATATACACATATTCATATATATCATTTACAATCATACTATAAATGTATGACACAGGCACATGACGTATATACATATATTTAAATTAATAAATGCTGCATTGAACTGCAGCAGTAACATTAATCATTTTGTTTCGCTCTGCTCTTGGCTATCTTTATTTGTTTTTCACAGATAACTTGATTCACCTCGATGTTTCAATTTTAAATTTGCCGCGCAAATGAATTGGTGTGCAAGGGTTGAGGCGTTGCCAGTTTATCGACTTGGCGCTGCCATACAGCTTTTAGAGTATCGCAACGCATTATGGTCCATGCTAATTCAAATTTGCCGCGCAAAGCCCAAGGCCTATCTTTCGAGCACCATCAACTTATCGATACAGCGTTGCCACCTTTGCACAACAATCTTATTTATTTAATTTAAATGCAAAAAGAAAATTGGAAAACAAAAAAGTTAATTATTTGATTAGTTCTTTGCATTCTTGCACATGTTCAAATATATATACACGCGACGAGAAAATAGTTTAAATGGGCTACAGCCAGTGTTGAGCTATGAACCAAAGTGTGGGTGCCCGAATTGTGCCTTTTTTTTTTTGTTGTTGCTCACAGTTGACAATTTAAATTTCGAATAGGCGCCTATTTATAAATGAAATTATTATTAATTCTTGCCAACAAGAGCGGAAATTAACTTAATATATGTAAGTATGCGTGCTGAAATGCCTTAAATAGCCAGGTATCGATAGAAATGCCAACAGCTGATGTTAACGAAAACTATATGGTGCACTAGGATAATGCTGCGGCTGTTGCTGCTGCTTCAGCGAAGAAGATGGCCTTAAAATACAATTAATCAACTCCTATGATAATAGTGAGAGTAGGTGGGTATATTGCTCGTTCTTTTGGATGTGCGTAGAATGTGCGACCATTAAATTGCTGACAATTATGCGTAGCTATACTCTTCCGACGACTTGCCGATTGTACTAAAGTAATCAACGCTTGTCGCTGAGTAGCGTTCGTAAATCAGCCAGAATACGTTCAGCACGCCGTCAAGCCGGTTGTCGTGTTCGGAGATTTGTGAAGTGCGTAAAAAAGCAACACGTGCGCAGTCTGTGCTTGCGACAGACGGAACGAATTGCCAGCTGAACGTGCAATCTTAGTAAACCGAAACTTGAGTTAAGTTTAGAGTGAAACAAATAACAACAGGTAAACAAAAGCTCTAGACGATAATTGCATTATTAAGTGGGCAGCAAATTTGTCAATTATACTATGTTACACTGCTGCGTGCGTGCGTGTGTGTGTATGTGCTTGCGTGTACTCTAATGCATTTGTGTGTGTGCGTAGCGGATTGTGTGAGAACCGGTCTGCAGATCGAATAAGAATCGATGCATTGTTTTCCAATTGGAAATGGTTTGAATCAAAAGTTGCTTAAATTGAAGATGCGTGCAATGTGAATTGAAATATACTAATTGAGATCGTATAGTGAGTGCTGAAGAAGTATATACTGCAGAGTTTCTATTATTTTAAAGTCGATATCTAATAATAATAACCAATTGTTGTTAACTTATCTCTATTGGAACATACACTATTTCATATCTTTTCCACTATATACATATGTATGTATGTATGTGTGTGTTTTGTATTCCTGCATGGCAAATGCATTTATGATAAGCGCGCCATGTGGTTAAATACAAATGAGAGCGAGAAACCATTCCAACGGTAAAGTGTAGGGCATAGGGTATAGGGCATAACAGTTTACAGTCACAATATGCCAAACGTGATAATATCAAACAATCAATCATAAATGTTCTCGAAATTCATAATCATAGTGGTACTATAGGCAAGATCTAACTTTTAAAAAATATATTTAACGGTCATATTCGAAAAGAAGAGTCAAAGCACACGACCTTTAGTAGTTCCGTGACTTGATATGGATTCAAATCAAATATACAACGGTTCACAGCATATTTCAGCCAGCAATTAAAACCAAATATCGGGTATTCATAAAATCCAAATTAAATGGAATATCAAAAAGATTCAAGTGCAAGTTTGTAACTTATTATAAATGAACTGTTTTAAAAATAATATATTTTTACTTTTTTTTTTACAATATAATAGTAAATGACTTAATAACTTACAAGGAATTATAACGAAAGGCAATGCCTTTGTTTATTGAAACTTCTAGTTGATGCCTTGGTTTCAGTTTCAATTGCATCTTAGATAAACATTTTATGTTTGATTATTTTGAATCAAGGCTAGCCGCGTCAGCTCAATCTTTGCTTGGGCACTAACAGATATTATATTTCGCTGCATGATAAGTAGAGTTTCCCACTAACTCCAGATTCCGAAATGTGAATCGCATTGATAATTGGATAGAAAGATAGAGAGAGAGAGAGGGGGAGAGAGAGAGAGAGAAAGAAAGAGAGAGGGAGATACTGAGAGTGAGAGTGAAAGATAGAGAGAGGAGGTTGCGTGGACAGAGACAGACAAAAAGAGTGAGCGAGAGGAAGATAGCGAGACAGATAAAAAGAGAGGTTGGTTGAGAGGGAAAGAAAGCGAGACACAAAATGAGAGATAGAAAGAGAAGAACATAGAGAGAGTTAAATAGAGAGGACACAGAGAGAAAGCGAGAGATAAGCGTAATACAAATAATAATAATAAATTCTGTTATCCCATTTCTCTCAGCTGCGAAATGTCGCCACCGGATTGTTATCTCGAGCTGGAGGATGGAACCGTAATGCCGGGCTGCTCGTTTGGCGCCAAGGGCACAGCCACAAGCGGCGAGGTGGTCTTCCAAACGGGCATGGTGGGCTACACGGAGGCCCTGACGGATCGCTCGTACAGTGCACAGATTCTGGTGTTGACCTATCCGCTGATTGGCAACTACGGTGTGCCGGATGCCGGGCTGCTCGACGAGTATGGACTGCCGGAGCACTTTGAGTGGTTCCAGGGCGCTGTGCAGGTGGCTGGCCTGGTGGTGGGCGAGATCTGTGAGACGCCCTCGCATTGGCGCTCCAAGCGCACGCTCTCCCAGTGGCTGGCGGATCATCGGGTGCCCGGCATCAGCGGCATCGATACCCGTTGCCTGACCAAGAAGCTGCGCGAGCAGGGCAGCATGCTGGGACGCATTGTCTACCAGGAGCCGGCCAAGCAGGCGAAACTCCCGTTCGAGGACCCCAACGAGCGCAACCTGGCCAAGGAGTGCTCCGTTAAGCAGATGCAACTGTACAAATCGCCGCAGGGCGCAACTGGGCCACGGATCGCCATCGTGGACTGTGGCCTGAAGCTGAACCAGATACGCTGCCTGCTGCAGCGCGGCGCCTCTGTGCAGCTGCTGCCGTGGAGCGCGCAGCTGAAGGAGGAGGAGTACGATGCCCTCTTCCTGTCCAATGGACCCGGCGATCCGGCCAGCTGCAGGCAGATTGTCGAGCAGGTGCAGCGCGTGCTGCAGGCTGGCACAAAGCCCATCTTCGGCATCTGTCTGGGCCATCAGCTGCTGGCCTCGGCCATCGGCTGCACCACCTACAAGATGAAGTACGGCAACCGTGGCCACAATCTGCCCTGTCTGCATCGGGCCAGCGGTCGCTGTCTGCTCACGTCCCAGAATCACGGCTATGCCGTCGACCTGGCCAAGCTGCCCGGCGACTGGGAGGAGCTCTTTGTCAATGCCAACGACGGCACCAACGAGGGCATTGTGCATCGCAGCAAGCCCTACTTCTCGGTACAGTTCCATCCGGAGCACCATGGCGGTCCGCAGGACACCGAGTTCCTGTTCGACGTCTTCCTCGATGCCATACGAGAGCCGCAGAAGAGCGTGCCCGAGCTGATCGCGTCCAGGCTGAGCGTGATACAACCCGAGCCGCAGCCCCGTCCGCGCAAGGTGCTCATCCTGGGCTCCGGCGGGCTGTCCATTGGCCAGGCCGGTGAATTCGACTACTCCGGCTCGCAGGCCATCAAGGCGATGCGCGAATCGAACATCCAGACGGTGCTGATCAACCCGAACATTGCCACAGTGCAGACCTCCAAGGGCATGGCGGACAAGTGCTACTTTCTGCCCCTGACGCCCGACTATGTGGAGCAGGTGATCAAATCGGAGCGGCCCAACGGTGTCCTGCTCACCTTCGGCGGCCAGACGGCCCTCAATTGCGGCGTCGAGCTGGAGCGCGCTGGCGTCTTTGCCAAATACAATGTTCGCATCCTGGGCACGCCCATACAGTCGATCATTGAGACGGAGGATCGCAAGCTGTTCGCCCAGCGGGTCAATGAGATTGGGGAACGTGTGGCGCCCTCCGAGGCTGTCTATACCGTGGCCGAGGCCCTCGAGGCAGCCGGCCGCCTGGGCTATCCGGTGATGGCACGCGCTGCCTTCTCATTGGGCGGCCTGGGCTCCGGCTTCGCCAACAACGAGCACGAGCTGAGGACGCTGGCCCAGCAGGCTCTGGCCCATTCCACGCAGCTGATCGTGGACAAGTCGCTCAAGGGCTGGAAGGAGGTGGAGTACGAGGTGGTCCGCGATGCCTACGACAATTGCATCACCGTCTGCAACATGGAGAACTTTGACCCGCTGGGCATACACACCGGCGAGAGCATTGTGGTCGCTCCCTCCCAGACCCTGTCCGACCGCGAGTACCAGATGCTGCGCAGCACCGCCCTGAAGGTCATTCGGCACTTTGGGGTCGTCGGCGAGTGCAACATTCAGTACGCTCTCTGCCCCCACTCGGAGCAGTACTACATCATCGAGGTGAATGCCCGACTGTCGCGGAGCTCGGCGCTCGCCAGCAAGGCGACGGGCTACCCCCTGGCCTATGTCGCCGCCAAGCTGTCGCTAGGCGAGCCGCTGCCCGAGATTCGCAACTCGGTGACGGGCAATACGACGGCCTGCTTTGAGCCGAGCCTCGACTATTGTGTGGTGAAGATACCGCGCTGGGATCTGGCCAAGTTCATGCGCGTGAGCAAGCACATCGGCAGCTCGATGAAGAGCGTCGGCGAGGTGATGGCCATTGGGCGCTGCTTCGAGGAGGCCATACAGAAGGCGCTGCGCATGGTCGATGGCGATGTTCAGGGCTTCGATCCGTATCTGGCGGCCGTCGACAAGGAGCAGCTGTCGGAGCCAACGGATCGTCGGCCCTTTGTCCTGGCCGCCGCTCTGCGCGCCGGCATGTCCATCGAGGAGCTGCACGAGCTGACGAAAATCGATCGTTGGTTCCTCCACAAGCTGCAGCACATCATCAAGTTCTACGGCCAGCTGGAGTCCGCCGGCAGCCAACTGACACCGGCCCTGCTGCTGAGTGCGAAGCGCCTGGGCTTTGCCGACAAGCAAATAGCCATGGCCACCAAGAGCACCGAGCTGGCCGTGCGCCAGCAGCGGCACGAGCACAACATCCGGCCCTTTGTCAAGCAGATCGATACGGTGGCCGGCGAGTGGCCGGCGAGCACGAACTATCTCTACAACACGTACAACGCCTCGGAGCACGACGTGCTCTTTCCCGGCGGGCACACGATCGTCGTCGGGTCGGGCGTCTATCGCATCGGCTCCTCGGTGGAGTTCGATTGGTGTGCCGTGGGCTGTCTGCGGGAGCTGCGCAACCTGAAGAAGTCGACGATCATGATCAACTATAATCCGGAAACGGTGTCCACCGACTATGACATGTGCGATCGTCTGTACTTTGAGGAGATCAGCTTTGAGGTCGTCATGGATATCTATGAGATGGAGCGCTCGGATGGCATCATTCTCTCCATGGGCGGTCAGCTGCCCAACAACATTGCCATGGACCTGCATCGTCAGCAGGCCAAGGTCCTGGGCACGTCGCCGGAGTCGATCGACTGTGCCGAGAATCGCTTCAAGTTCTCGCGCATGCTCGATCGCAAGGGCATCCTGCAGCCGCTGTGGAAGGAGCTGACCAATCTCCAGTCGGCCGTCGAGTTCTGCCAGGAGGTGGGCTACCCCTGTCTGGTGCGTCCGTCGTATGTGCTCTCCGGCGCCGCTATGAATGTGGCCTACTCGGATCAGGATCTGGACACGTATCTGAATGCAGCCTCCGAGGTCAGTCGCGAGCATCCGGTGGTCATCTCCAAGTTCATCACCGAGGCCAAGGAAATCGATGTGGACGCCGTTGCGGCCGATGGTCAGATCCTGTGCATGGCCGTCTCGGAGCATGTGGAGAACGCCGGTGTCCATTCAGGCGATGCGACGCTGGTCACACCGCCGCAGGACTTGAACGCAGAGACCCTGGAGGCCATCAAGCGCATCACACGCGACCTGGCCAGCGTGCTGGACGTGACGGGACCCTTCAACATGCAGCTGATAGCCAAGAACAATGAGCTCAAGGTTATCGAGTGCAATGTCCGCGTCTCACGTTCCTTCCCCTTCGTCTCCAAGACGCTCGATCATGACTTTGTGGCAACGGCCACACGCGCCATTGTCGGCATGGACGTGGAGCCCATCGATGTGCTCCACGGCGTGGGCAAAGTGGGCGTGAAAGTGCCCCAGTTCAGCTTCTCGCGTCTCGCTGGCGCCGACGTCCAGCTGGGCGTGGAAATGGCCTCAACGGGCGAGGTGGCCTGCTTTGGGGACAACCGCTACGAGGCCTATCTGAAGGCCATGATGTCAACGGGCTTCCAGATACCCAAGAACGCGATTCTACTCTCCATTGGCAGCTTCAAGGTGCGTCGGTTGAATATATGCATTATATACATATATGACTTATCTATTCTCAATATTCCCATTCTCACAGCACAAAATGGAGCTGCTTTCCTCCATTCGGGAACTGGCGAAAATGGGCTACAAGCTGTACGCCTCGATGGGCACAGGCGACTTCTATGCGGAGCATGGCGTTGATGTGAGTATGTCTGAAATGAAGGAACATATAACTTAACGGTTTTATATGCAACTGTATTAGTAGCTTGAATTGGCATAGGCTTTCAATGGACTTGATATACATATGTATATCCTATATCCTATGTTGATCACTTACAAAACTTAGGAATTTTTATCATAGACCAGAAACTCGACGTTGCTCCAGAAAATGCATATGAATGATTGAGTGATGCTCGTACTAATATTAATTGCCATTGCCATTTTGTTACGAATTCTTACTGTCACATCTAAGAAGTTGCTAGGGGTCTGCTTAAATGGAGGAAAAAAGCTCATTTAAATCACTAAAATACTCAAACTGCATTGACTGAAATTGAATGTGCAGCTGAATAAGTTGGAGTGAATAAGAAAGGCTAGGCTTGCATCCAGCGAGAGCGTGTGAGCGAGCGAGCACGTTAAAGCTCATACGTTACGCAGAGAGCAGTTACGTTATTCTTAATGTAAACTAACAGCTCTTTTCGATGTTCTCATACACAGATCAACGCGCGCAATTTGAATTTAACAGATCCATGTAATGTTAACTAACATCACTCTTAACTCAACAGACCATTTTGCTTATGAAATTGCGGCATCTCTTTTCTTTTCTCTTTAGACTATGTCTCTCTGAGTACTTTGATAGATAAATCAGTGTTCAGTTAACATATCACTGTTAACTTAACAGACAACGTTTCTTATATTCTTTTTGCCTGCTATAAGTGAAGAAAGAAAGAAAACCCTTATACGTAAGAAAACAGTACGTGATTTTCCTTTTATGTAAAGACCTTAAGATATACATAGATAATTTAATACATGTGTAGACGGTTAAACAGGAGATATGCCGCGGACCGTTATCGAGGCAGCAGCTAATCGGCCATGCCTGAAGGCCATCGCATCGATTCTGTTGTTGACTGATTGTCTGAGCGAATTTATGGCTATTTGCTAATTGAAGGCGCTCTTCACCCTTTGTGTGTTGCGTTTGAGCAGATCGCGGAACTCGTCGCGCTTCGATTCTGGCGCCAGTGTTTGCATTAGCTGCGCCGTCTTGGCGCTTAGGGCTTGCAGTGCGTCGGGATCTAGCTGAAGTCGCTGGAACAGCGAACCAAGCAGCACATTGTTCTCCTTGGCTGACTCTGGATGTGACTGTGGCTGTGGCTGTGACGGTGCTGCCTCTGCCTCCACAATGATGGCGTCCTCCTGCTCAGCGGGGGGCGGGGGCTGGGGCGCACGTCGTGCGGCTGGCGGCGTGGGCGGCTGCAGTGGCGTCACCTCGCCCGTGTGCAACTGCACCACATGCTCCACAAACTTGAGCGACTTGCGGCGCATCGGGCTGGAGCTGCCACTGACTCGAGGAGTGCTCTGATTGCTATGCATCATGGCCCGCTCCATGTTGCTGGCCGCCTGGCACAGTGCGTCCGTATAGTGATGGGCGTATTGGGAGCAGCCCAGCTGCTGGTAGAGCCGGCACAGGCGCTGCGCCTGCTCCAGGTAGAGCTGGGCATGCTGTGCATTCCGGAACTCCGTTGCCTTGGCCAGCATGGCCAGCATATGGTCGAGCAGCAGCTCCAGCAGATTGGTGCAGCGCAAGATTTCGATGCCGTCATTCAGCTGCGGCGCTGCTGTCCCTGGGCCGGCTGTCGATGCGCTGCTGGATGTGTGCGATGCCTGCGAGACTCGCGGCAGGAGCAGCGGCAGATCCAGCGTGATGGACTCAACGGAGCTGCGTCGCTGCTCCGCGGCCATCTTCAGCTGCTGGGCGCGCAGCATTTGGGTCTTGCGGCGCAGCTTGCCGCGCGTTCGCTCCTGATGCTGATGCAGTCCCAGCAAGCCCTGGGCATCATGGAGCTCCTGCTCCTGCTGCTGCTGCTGCTGCTGCTGCTGCTGCTGCTGCTGCTGCTGCTGCTGCTGCTGCTGCTCCTCCTCCATTGGCTGCTCAACGATGGGTAGGGGATTCCTCGAAAACTTCGCCCAGCTGCGCAGCTGCACATAGTCGTGCGTCACTAGATTCTCGAGCAGGCGCTCATAGTTGAGCTTGGGATAGAAATTGTCGGCATGCTGGAGATTGCGCAACGCCTGGAGCACATGCATCAGCGGCTGCTCGGCAATGCCCGCCATGATGGTGCGCAGCTCCATCAGCGCATCCTCGGGCACGTGCTCGAACAGGTTGCGTCGCTGGATGAAATAGTCGCTCAGCTGCTTCTTGGCCAGGCAGTCGGCGAAGGTGCGCACGAAGCGCACCAGCTTCTCGCCGAGAAACTCCTCGGGCCACTCGTTGCTGTGGCGCTCGCACTGCCAAAAGAGATGCGTGCGCAGCTGCTCCATGATGTGGCCCATCGCCTGGCACTTCTCGTTGACGAAGGTGCGCACCAGCACCTTCATGAGCAGCAGCACCTTCAGCTGCATGCGCGTCAGCTGCCGCTCCAGGAACTGCTCCGCCTGGGGGAAGACAATGCGCCATTCCAGCTCGCGGAAGGGATTGCGCGCCCGCTTCGGCGTATAGCCCACGGGCACCACATGGAACCCAAAGGACTGGATGCGCTTCCGCATCACCGGCGTTGGCCACTGGAAACGGTCGCCCGTATGCAGATTGGTCAGCTGGGGGCGGGCGCGCAGGTTGAACTCGAAGGCGCAGTCCGGCCAGCTGTGCGGCACATGAATCGCTGGGACCAGCTCCTCGGTGGCGGTGTAGATGCTGCAGCCCCGGTAGCTGCTCGCCGACAGCTGCGCCTGGCTGATGCCCAGCTCCTGCGCCAGTTGCTGGCGCAACAGCTCGCCAAAATAGTTCATGAACTGCTGGGAGCTCAGATAGCATTGCTGGAGGAGATCGCGACGTCGCTGCTGTTCCATTCTGCACTGGCGGAGCACTTGCACCGTCTCGTAGCCGGAGCGGCAGCTCTGCTCCGGAGTCTCCACCCCTTCGCTGGCACTTCCATTGCTCTCCTCTTCGTCTGCGTCGTCGTCGTCGTCGTCCTCATCGTCGCTCTGCTCCAGCCACGCAGGCAGACAGCTGGCGAGCCGGCGTATGCAGGACTCTGGCAGCACGTTCCGCTGCAGTGGCTCACACATCAGCTTCAGCTCATCCATGGAACGCTGCGTATTCAGGCGCGCTATATACACATGGTCATAGTCGCCCTCGCACCAGCTGCCGCGACCCGCGCTTGAGCCCGCCCTGGAGCCCATTCTCGATCCCGTCCTCGAGCCCAACCCGGTGCCCGTTCCGGCGGCCGTGCTGTAGCCGGAGCTGCCATCTGTGTAAACCGCCTCGATGTCAATGTCGCCCTCATCGCTGCTAGGACTGCTCGGGCTGCTGCTCAAGCGGCGCTGCATTGGCATCGGCTCCCGCAGCTTCAGCCGCACATAGCCCAGCCAGCGGCTCTGCTCCAGCTGCTGCACGTACTGCGACCGGCAGGGCGTTGTGTTGTAGTAGTCCGTCTCCAGCAGCACTTTGCACAGCGCAGCTATCGAGTCGTAGTTGGCATCATTTGGTCGCGCAACGTCCACATTCTCGAACACCACGTAGGTCAGGGTCCTTTGCAACGGCTGCGCCTTGACTTGAGCCTTGCCGCTACCAGCCAGCTGCCTGTATGGGCCATCTCTGTGTAGAAGAAAGGAAAGTCAATTGGGCTAGGCTGATGGACTGGGATGGTAGCAGGATTGAGTAAGCCTTGAAAGGAATTTACGATTGAAGAGGGAGAGATCGACAGAAGTGGACAGAAAGACCGAGAAGGAGAGATAGGGCAGTGGAATAAGGAAAATAACGAGAGAGAGAGAGGGAGAGTCGGAGAGAGAGAGAGAGTGAGAGTCGGAGAGTGAGAGAGAGATCTACAGAAATAGGTAGAAAGTCCATAAAAAAAAGTTAGGGTAGAGAGGAACAGTTCGAAGGGCGAATGAAGACAGAGGAAGGCGGACAGAGAGAGAGAAAGCAAGATGGAAGATGGAAAAGCAGAGGTAGAGGTAAGGGTAGGTCGAGAAAGGAAAGGAGCAACAGAGGTAGAGGCCGACAATACAACAAAAGTCAAGACAAGAGAAGAGAGAAAGAGCCAGCGGAAGTGGAATAGAAGAAGAGAAAAGCTGAAACAACAGAGGAAATAGATACAGACCGAAAGAGTGAGAAGGGAAGAGTAGACACCTAAACAGAGGAAAGGAGTATACAAAGAAATATAGAGAATATTCTAGAAGTCAGAACAGAACTTAGAGTTGGCCTTAACTGTTCTCAGATGTGCTCGAGGAAGGATATAAATGAGTGGGTGGAAATACCTCTAGGAAGTCAATTCACCCGATTCTAGAGCTTCCTCTGAGTATTCCTTAACTTACATGGGCTTGAAGAGCAGCCGCTTGGCCACGGCCGCATCGATGGCGCTGGCATGCAGCAGGCTGTGCTCGGTGAGGGTCTGGGCGCAGGCGCGCTGCTTGGCCAGCAGCTGCTCATCGACGGCGGCCAGCTCGTGCTCGAAGTGGCCAAAGAACTGGATGCAGAGCAGCAGCTGGTTCAGCACAAAGGTGTGCAGCTGGCGCTCCAGCTGATACTGCGTCTTCTGCTCGATGATGCGCTGGTGCTCCTCGCGCTGCTGCTCCAGCGTCCGCGCATAGAGAGCGCTGACGCACTCCGTGGCGGTGCTGCCGTTGCTGCCCCCAAGCAGACGCAGCTGCGGCGCCAAATTGTGGCTGCCCCGAATGCTGCTGCCGCCGCTGTTGCTGTTGCTGCCACGCCGACTCCGCCGCAAACTGTTGCCATTTGCCGTTGCCGTTGACTTGGCCTTTGCCTTGGACTGATGGCGACGCTTGCGCGCATTGCGCTTCTGCAGCTTGGCCAGCTGCTTCTGACGCTTCTCCTCCTGGCGGCGGCGCTGCTGCAGTCGTTGCGGCGCCTCGGCCGCCTGCAGCTGCTGCAGCGGATTGGGCAGCGTTTCGCTGTCCCGCGTCTTGGACCAGTTGCAGCCCATGAATCGTGTCGGAATGGAGGAGAGAGAGAGAGTTCTTCAAGCAGCGCTACGATTGCAACTGTCTGTTCAACTGTTCTTCCTAGCTGATATCGATCTAAACTGATCAAATTCCATTTTCCTGCCAATGCCAGTGTCGTCGTTGTCGTTGTCGTTGTCGTTGTCGATGTGGCTGATAAGATCGTCCGCGACGCATCGAGTCCAATAACAACAATGACACGCATTGCAGTCGGATATTCTCGATAGCTCAATACTCGCTCAAAAGAGACGGTTTTTTGTTGTTGTTGTCTTCTCTCTTCTTCTCAAGAGTTGGCTCTCTTTTATCATATCTCTTTTACTCTCTTTTCTCTTATGCCTCACGTTTATTATTCCGAGTAATGAACGTCTCCTTTCTTATTTGGCTCTTCCTTCATCTTACATCTATTACCTCGGTTCTTTCTCTCTCTCTATCTATCTCTATCTATCTCTCTCTCTCTCTCTCTATCTCTCTAACTCCCTCTCTCTCTCTCTCTAACTCCCTCTCTCTCTCTCTCTAACTCCCTCTCTCTCTCTCTCTAACTCCCTCTCTCTCTCTCTCTCTCTCTCTCTCTCTCTCTCTCTCTCTCTCTACCTCTCTCTCACTCTTGGGTCTCTTGAGTCACATATCTTGTCTATCATCGCTTTTCTCGCCTCTCTCTCTCTTCTTGTTTCCCACCTCTCTCATTTTGCTTCTCTTTTGTAACTTATCCTCGCTTCGCTCATCTCGCTCATCTTTTCTCTCTTCTCGCTCGCTCGTATTAATTCTCCATTTTAATTGGGCAACAAAGCACATATTATTAACTCTGCCCAAAGCCAATATGCCCGTTTGGCACATCGCATTGGCGAGCATAACAACAACAACAACAACCCATCAGCGGCAAGTGTTGTTTCTTCCTACGCTTCCGGCCAGTCAAGTGGAGGCATTGTTATCGCTTTTTCTGTCATGTAAACACGGCAATGGCTGCAGAAGACGCATGAAGACGGCACGCACAGTGGAGCAAAACAAACTAAAATTTAAAAATATATAAATATAAACATAAATATATTTTCTAGATCAATTATAGCAGTCATAGAAATTTGATGAATAACTGAACTCAGCTCTCAGACTCAATTTTTAATAACTATATTTTCGTATGCCTACCTACCTAGAGATCTAGAGATCTTGTTTAGCGATCAACGGAATTACTTTCCACCAGTTATGTCAAAAATAATCAAAAGAATTTGTAAACCATGTCTAGAAATATTTGCATCTATTTATAGTAGATAATCTAGAGAATTACGAATCCCACAAAAACAAAAACAAAAACTAGTAAATCCCCATATTTAATTCGCCTGTCAAGCATCATCGATGATGAAATGAATAATTTTCTATGAAATTTAAATGTTTTTTTTTTTAGAATAATTTGTCCAAGTCTCGTGCTATATTTTCCGAGACTAATGGACTATATAATAATGCGATTAGAATCTAATCCAGTTAAATTCATTAGAATACATAAATATTAAAGTAAAACGTCAATTAAGAGATCTACAATCTTGTTTTGTAGCTGTCTTGGGAAAAAATGAAAAAAATGTAAATTTTAAGCAATTAACGATTGCACTACTTCGATAAATGTTATCGATAAATGTCAAAAGGTGTCCGAGCAAGCCCCGTTTACAGTCTATTTGCATTTGGCATTCGATAACTAATATCGATAACTATTGCCAAGTATTCGGGTCTCGCTGCTAGCCTGGTTATACTGTGCACATGCAGCTTACAATGTTTTGCTGTTATGGCCGTAGTTTTTATTGGCATTATTGTCAAAATACAAGTGCATTATTATGTAGCTCCATAAAGATCCAATATCTTTATATGCCCTAGGCAAACAATTGGCCAGCTAATGGCGTTGAATGACGTGGCCTTGATCTATGTATGTATGTATGTAGCCCTGAGCTAGTCCTAATTTGCGATATTCTTGGTTCTCTTTGCAGGTGGAGTCTGTGCAGTGGACTTTCGATAAGACAACACCCGATGACATCAACGGCGAGCTGCGCCACCTGGCCGAGTTCTTGGCCACCAAGCAGTTCGATTTGGTTATCAATTTACCAATGCGTGGTGGCGGTATACGCAGGTAAGTCTAAGCTAGGTCGGGTTAAAGGATATGAGTAGCAGATGTTGCCTTGAATTATATATAGATAGTACCTAAATACCTTAGAAAATGTATCCAGCTCCCCTATATATGTATGTATGTACATGTATAGGTTCTCTTATTCAACTCACCTCATGTTGTTAACGTCCTTCTATGCGATTTTCATGAGGCTAAGCCATGATATTCTCATGAGCACTACTACATACTCCCATACATATATATATATAGTAACATTTTAATGATCAATTCGTGATATAAACATCATTACACATATGAATCTAGCATAATATGAATCTATCATATCTATATACCAGATATACTCTCTTTCATACAACTCACCTGATGCAATTATCGCCTTTCTATGCGATTTTCATGAGGCTAAGCCATGATATTTTCATGAGCACTACTACATACTCCCATACATATATATATAATAATAAATATACATATGAATCTAGCATAATATGAATCTATCACATCTATATACCAGATATACTTTCTTTCTTTCATTGATTAATGCGATTCTAATTTGTATTTAGGGTCTCATCATTCATGACCCATGGCTATCGGACACGTCGCCTAGCCGTCGACTACTCCATACCGCTGGTAACGGACGTAAAGTGCACCAAGCTGCTGGTGGAATCGATGCGTGTGACGGGTCGCAATCCGCTCATGAAGACCCACACCGACTGCATGACATCGCGTCGCATCATTAAGCTGCCCGGCTTTATAGACGTACATGTGCATCTGCGAGAGCCGGGCGCCACGCACAAGGAGGACTTTGCGAGCGGCACGGCTGCCGCCTTGGCTGGGGGCGTCACCATGGTCTGCGCCATGCCCAATACGAATCCCTCGATTGTGGACCGCGAGACCTTCAATCAGTTCCGCGAGTTGGCGCGCGCCGGCGCCCGCTGTGACTATGCGCTATATGTGGGCGCCTCCGATACCAACTGGGAGAATGTCTGGGAGCTGGCCAGCCAGGCGTGCGGCCTGAAGATGTATCTGAACGACACGTTCGGCACCTTGCGGCTCAGCGACATGGCCTCCTGGCAGCGCCATCTGTCGCGCTGGCCGAAGCGGGCGCCCATCGTGTGCCACGCGGAGCGGCAGAGCATGGCGGCTGTCATCCTGCTGGCCCACCTGCTGGAGCGGCCGGTGCACATTTGCCATGTGGCCCGCAAGGAGGAGATCCAGCTGATACGCGCCGCCAAGGAGAAGGGTCTGCGCGTCACCTGTGAGGTGTGTCCGCATCATCTGTTCCTAAGCACACGCGATGTGGAGCGCCTGGGCGTTGGCATGGCCGAGGTGCGACCGCTGCTCTGCTCGCCCGAGGATCAGGAAGCGCTCTGGGAGCACATGGAATATATCGATGTGTTTGCCACAGATCATGCACCGCACACGCTGGCCGAGAAGCAGTCGGAGCGACCGCCGCCCGGCTTCCCCGGCCTGGAGACCATATTGCCCATGCTGCTGCAGGCCGTGCGCGAGGGCCGGCTCACACTGGAGGACATCAAGCGCAAGTTCCATCGCAATCCGCGCAACATATTCAATTTGCCCGAGCAGCCGCAGACCTATGTGGAGATCGACCTGGACGAGGAGTGGACCATTAACAACGCCGAGCTGAAGACAAAGGCGCAGTGGACACCCTTCAATGGCACCAAGGTCACGGGTCGCGTGCATCGCGTCGTGCTGCGCGGCGAGGTGGCCTACATTGATGGCGAGGTGCTCGTCCAGCCCGGCTTTGGACAGAATGTGCGCTCCAAGATGCCGCTGCCGCAAAAGCTGGAAATGGAGGGCAGCGAGCTGCCCAGCGATATGGATGCCAACGATACGTTCGCCCGCCTCCTGACCGAAGGTACCAGCACCCCTGCCCCGCGTGCCGCGACCGTGCATTTCGTGGATGAGGCCAACGCGAGCACATCGCCGGCGGCGGGCAGTTTCCTGCGTCCGGTGTCACCATCGCCACGTCTGCGCCTCGACTCCAACACGGCGCTAAAGGATTATCTGCAAAAGAGCTCGGCGTTGTCGGAGCCAAACCCCGTGACGCACTGCCTGGTTGGCAAGCACATCCTCTCCGTGGACATCTTCGATAAAGAGCGACTGAACGATCTGTTCAATTTGGCGCAGCTGCTCAAGTCGCGCGTGACCAAGGATCGGCCCGTCGACGATTTGTTGCGCGGCAAAATCATGGCCAGCATCTTCTATGAGGTGAGCACGCGCACCCAGTGCAGCTTCAGTGCGGCCATGCAGCGCCTGGGCGGCCATGTCATCACCATGGATCAGGTCACCTCTTCGGTGAAGAAGGGCGAAACACTGGAGGACAGCATCAAGGTGATGGCCAGCTATGCAGATGTCATGGTCCTGCGTCATCCCGAACCTGGCGCCGTTTCGGTAAGCGAATATTGGAGATATATCAAATATGGGGTCAGCTAATCCGTAATCCTTCATTGGCTTCCACAGCGCGCTGCATCGTTTTCGAGAAAGCCGCTGATCAATGCCGGCGACGGAGTCGGGGAGCACCCCACGCAAGCGCTGCTGGACGTATTCACCATTCGTGAGGAGATCGGCACAGTCAACGGCCTGACCATAACCATGGTCGGCGATCTGAAGAACGGACGCACCGTCCACTCATTGGCCCGCCTGCTCACCCTCTACAATGTCACGCTCCAGTATGTCGCTCCGTACGGCCTGGGCATGCCCGAGGGCATTATGCGTTATCTGCATCAGCGAGGCATCAACCAAGTGACCTTCGACACCATCGAGCAGGCGCTGCCCACCACCGATGTGCTCTATATGACGCGCATACAGCGTGAGCGCTTCCAGAGCGAGGAGGAATACCAACGCGTAAGTAAAAATAAATGAAGTCAACAAAGTTATCTGGGAACTGACGTGATTTATTTTGTATTTTTTTTCAGTGCTGTGGCCACTTCATTGTAACTCCCAAGCTGATGACGCGGGCTAACAAGCGAACAATCGTACTGCATCCGTTGCCGCGCGTCGAGGAGATCAGCCGTGACTTCGACTCGGATCCGCGTGCCGCTTACTTCCGGCAGGCGGAGTACGGCATGTACATTCGCATGGCGCTGCTGGCGATGGTCGTCGGCTGTCGCAGCACGGCGCTTTGAACGAATTTAAGTAAATATTTTTCTATTTTTGTACTTTTTTTTTTTTTTTGCATACATAAACACAAATTTTTGCTAATATTGTTGCGGTTTTTTTGTTTTCTATTTTAATGGTAACGGACTAAATGGCTACAGTATCGGTTGTTGCCTCGGCTAGATGACGATAGTTTGGCTATCGATAACATTTCTTGGCATTGCTCAACACACGCACAAAAAAGCGCGGCAAATTCGCTATGAATTCAAATAATCATGAGAAAAATATTGTGTATTCTATAATATAATTCGCTTAAAGTTATGTTTGGCTGTGGCGGCATCGTTAGCGCCACCACGGCATCTCAGTCTCTTGTGTTCACAAACATCACGTGCTTTCCTAACGCTATCACTGCGTCTAATAGCGCTGAACCACAATTGCTGTGGGCCATTGATTATCCCGGTCCTTGCCCTTGTCCTTAACATCGACGCTGAGGGTCAGTGTGCTCTCCGCAAAGGCGGCATTCAGATTGCCGGCCAGCTGTTGCTGCGACCTCTCCACGCTGGTCATGGCCACGGCCAATGATTTGCTCGGATCTTGCTGCCCCAAGGCCTTCCTTTTGTGGCAACAGCTAAAAGACATTTCAGCTAACTGAATCTATGTGAAGATGATTTGTGGAAATAATCACTTACGTTTTACGCTTGCGACATGCCACCATCGAAACGAGCACGGCCAATATAATAATGGCTGCTAATAAGCCCGACAAACCTGCCACCATGGTCATCATGCCGTGCGGTTCCCCATCCGAGGTCACCTTAGTAACTACAACACAGAGAGAGAGAGAGAGAGCAGGAGAGGGAGAGAGGGAGAGAGTGGTTAGTGATCTAGTTTGTAGCAAATGCCTAGCTGTCTGGCAGTTTTTGGCCTGATTCATGATGCACATTCGACTCAGTGTTTCAGGGCCAAGTCGCTGTTGAACTTCAACTTGTTTATAATCGGTGATTGGCTCGCCGGCTGGCTGGCTGACTGGCTGGAGAGCTTTTGCTGCCGTTTAATTGTCGTTTGCCTATGCCCCCGTTTGGCAATGGCCGACGCCCACAACGACACATTTCCGCCATTAAGATAGATTACTTTCTAAGCCGGAAGCTAGGGACACTCACTTGAATCTTCGACAACGAAACGCTTGCTGTTGGGCAACGCCGAGGCCTGCACATAGCTATTTGGCTCCATTCCAAATTGTTAGCTGAGGCGAACTGCTGGAAGAGAGCAAAAAATCAAATATAAATATAAATAAAAGGCCCTGAGATTATTAGTTGCATTAACCAACAACAGCAACAAAAACACACACACACACATAACAGCAACACAACTGTTATTTATGTAGCTATCTCTTGTGCATTGTATATTAACCCAGTTGCAGCAACCGCTAGCCACGGTCACGCTCGACTCCATCCGATTGTTGGCCAATCTCTCGGAGACTACTCGCGCCCGCCCACTCCCAGCCAAGCCACGCCACGCCCAGCTGTAGCTTGTGCTAATTAATCGATCTACCCAATGTATTCGTTCATCTGGCCTTATCAACATGCGACAACAGCAACAACAACAACAACAGTGACAAGATTTTCGGTTTCGGTTTCGTTTTTCAATTTTATTGGAGCTGCCGTTGTCATTGTTGTTGCTGCTGCTGCTGTTGTCGCTGTCCGTGATTTAGATGACATTAATTAATTAGATTTAATTGTTGAGCGCTTGTTCTCAAACAATTAAACGAAACGAAACGAAAATAAAAAGAATTTGAGAAAGTTTCGCGCCTAGCAGCACTAGTCAACAGCATACAGATCCCAAATGCCAGAGCCGTCAGTGTTCAGCAAGGCAATTAGTCCGATCTAACAGCTGGTAATGGAAACGCTGCATTTGCAATGCGTTTTAATGGAAACATGTTGTTTTTATTTTCTTTACATTTATTTTTGCTGCTGCTTTTGTTTTTGCTTTGTCAATGCTTATGCCAATATTTCCGTTACCTTTCAAGAGAGCTTTTCGAGTGCGTAGCGTGCTTTTTGCATGGCAATAATAAAGCTGCAATTGATTTATGGCTAATTAAAATGATCTCGTGAGCATGCTTAAGTACGAATTACCCAATCAAAGCGAGGCAAGCTGCAATCAATTTGTAATTTGCATAGAAATGGACAACTTATGTTAATGCCCCATACAATCTAGCTATGTATATCTATGCATATATGTATGTATGTATGTGTGTATATATATGTATTTGTCTTTAATTTATTTAAAATAACTCGAACTTATTTGACACGTGAGTGATATGATTTGGCAATTAAATGGGCAGCAACCAGTTTGGTCTGCAGCCACGTGCCGCCATTTGAAGACCATTCGAAATAGACAAGTGTATAATAAATATTCTGCGTGAAATGCGAAATTCATCACAGATAAATACACATACACATACATATACATATAAGCATGTAAATATGTATGTATATGTATGTATGTAGAAGAGTGGTTTCAAAAGTTGTCATTTTAACGATGTAAACATGTATACATTCATATGTACATACATACATACATATGTATACATGTTTACATCGTTTTTTATATCCCATTTATTTTTATACCCTGAACCCATTGAAAATGGGAAATCAGGGTATAATGGTTTTGTTAAAAGTATGTAACAGGCAGAAGGAGGCGTGGCAGAACCCACAAAGTATATATATTCTTGATCAGGGCGACGAGCTGAGTTGATTTAGCCCTGTCCGTCTGTCTGTCCGTCCGTCCGTCCGTCCGTCCGTCCGTCCGTCCGTCCGTCCGTCCGTATGAACGCGTCGATTTCAGAAGATATAAGAGTTAGAGACTTCAACTTTTTTTTAAAATGTCCGTATATATCACGCGCATATCGAGTTTATCACTAAAAAACGATAACTCATTCCGATACCTTTTTATCGATAAAAAACCTTATCGAAGATCAGTTTAAAAATTATATCTCCTACATCTTTCAAGCTAGAGTCTCCAAATTTAAAATGTATATAAAGATGTATTTTATACAATTTCGGTTTTTGTTAAAATTTACCCCCCACCCCTAAATCCACCCCCTCACCCTCATCTTTGTAAAAGTCGTATATCAAATACTAGAGACTTGTCCTTCGGTATACACATACATTTAAACATTATAATTATGTTCTGAAAGTTTCATTACGATCGTACGTCTAGAAATTAAATTATTCATCAAATAAGTTTTCATTATATTGCCAACATTGCAATGCAACCCAAGCGCAATCGCCTGTATATGTGTGTGTGTGTGCGTGTGTTTGTTTGTATGTGTATGTGTGTGCGTGTTTTTGTTTGTATGCGTGTGTGTGTGTGTGTGTGTGTGTGCGTGTGTGTGCTAATTATTATTGAAATATCAGTTCCTTGTAGGGTTCAGGGGATCTCGTAGTCGAGCAGTCTCGACTAGAGCTTTCTTACTTGTTATTCATTCTTCTTTGTAAAAACATATTTATTTTTATACGCTTTTCTTCTTCTTTCTCATTGAATTATTCGCCTATATACGCATATCTAGTGGATGCTTGTGGAATTTCTAAAATTTGCAACAAAAATTGATACGGAAAGAGGAACTTTTCAGTAGAACATGAACAGAATGTTAACCGTTTACAGCTTTAGCTTTGTTCATCTGCGTGCGTTAATTCAGTTTCTGTTTCAGTTTCTACTTTTTTTTTATGGCAAGTGCTTGATTTGCATTTCAATAAAAAAAAAAACTATCGAAATCGTTAAGTATTCTCAAATGGGGCATAGATATATGTATATATACCTACTATTTATTACCTAACGGATTAACATATTGGCGTACACATGTAAATCCCAACTAAACACTCAATTCCAATTGGAAATTGCATTGCGCTCGCCAATTGGGAGGAACGCTGGGAAATGGACTGGGACTGGGACTGGGACTGAGAAGAGGTGGGATTGCATGACAACGGGCGAAATTACTGGAGAAATGCGAGTTCGAGTTTAATAGCAATACAAATTGACATTTTATTTCATTCTTTTGTGATTTGCAAGGCTTTATATACATACATACATACATACATATATATCATTTTTTCTTTATAGTTTAATTTATTTAATCAGCTGTTTGCTTGCAGCGATTTGCAAGTTAATTGCACAAATTAATAGTTATAAATAACAGAACGGGATTGGGAATGGAAGTGGAAGTGGAAGCACAATCACATGTCCGATATATATGTATGTATTAACGTATGCACATACATATACTAAGAGCAACTGTCATAAATATGCTAAAATTAGTAAATTGGCAATTGCAAGACGCGCTCTTGGTCGATCAACTGATAGCTAATCCAATAAAAAGATGACAACCAAAACAAGCCGTATGAAATTTGTATATATTGTGAATGGAGCAGGCCAATAAATATACATATACATATATATATATGTGTGTGTTTACATTCAATCTTTGGCATTATAAAAGCTGCTAATTTCCTTCAGAGCTTGACAAGGTTTCTTGATTCAAGATGCACGCTTCGCAAAATACAAAATAATACAAAATGAGAATTTCTTCTCAATTTGATGATTTCCTAATCAGAATTTACTATTGCTTCATACTTCCTCTACATGATCCGTACATATGTATGTATGTACATCTGCCTATCTGACTTGCAAACATATACATACATGTATGTATATATGTATATATATTCTCGGCTTCGGCTATTCAACTACTTTCTACATAATTGCGAGATACTTCAGACAGACGCACTTGAAAGAAGTACCGAGGTGTGCCCATAAAATGCTTGATATAACACTGAAATTTCACATACGAATTTTTAATACTTTTATAAGTTCTTTTTTCAATTAGAGCGCACTGAAGTCCTTTTAAATTAGTTCACTAAATGTTTGCTTACATATTTTTAAGGATATGTTTTTTTACGGCTCTGGGTTTTTTAGTTCGTTGTATTTTGTTTTTGGGATCTTTGAAAATTGAAACTGTGAACTGACGTCGACGACACTCAGCGTACGACTAATGCTGGGTACGTAAAGCCCAAACGTAACTTTCGATTGCGCCAAAAGCGAGCGACGGCGACGCCGACGTCAACGTCGCCGTCGCCGTCTGCTTCAACTTGAACGTAGACGTTGCAAGCAAACCAGCGGCTGAATGGCATGGAAATGGGAATCGAAATTGGAATTATATTCGGAACATAAGGCAGTAGTCGTTGGGCTGCTCTGAATTGCTCCAAGTGCGAACTTAAACTTGACTCTCCAAGCGATTTTGTTTAATGAGCTTAAATCGAATTAAACGCAATGAAACTGGAGCTGCGACGTTGCGACATGTGCGCGAGCATATGAAAGCGATGCGACAATTCAATGTCAAGCGACAGGCGGAGAGTCGGCTCCACAGATTCATTTATGTTTCAGCCAAGCGATCAGCGCTTGCGTCTCAACATTACTCATACGAGATGCGGCCCGGGATGACGTCGGGTGTAACAAGAGTTTTCGATTTCCAGCCAACTGATAAGAGCAACAAGTATTCAGACAGTACACGAATTGTATGTTAGCTGTTTGTTTCGCTGTTTGATTCAATACTCAATTATTCGTACCTGCCCGAACCCCTGTTCCGGGTTCTTTGCTAATTTCCCTTCAACTACATTGCTAAGCAGCTGATTCACTTGGCCAACTTAGTCAACTTGGTTAGCTGCTGTTGTAATGCAAATTTTCGATAGAGGCCAGCGAGGGAGGCCAGACGATGGGGCGTATTCAAAGCGATTTATATTAAGTTCTGATTCGGAGTTGGTTTCTATTTTAAGTTGGATATACTGACTGATATATGAATGAGCTTTACGACAACATTTTACATTCCAAGACTTTTTAATTCAATTACAAGTTAGGAACAGGCTGAAGTAGTCCTATACCATAGAGTGTATACATAGATGTATGAAATCGTATGATGGTTCAACAGCCAAGTTGTTTTAGCTTTGACCTTCTGCATATCTGTTTATTCGCCCGTCCGTACGTACCCACGTCCGTCCATTCCTCTTTCCTTCCTTCCGTCCGTTTATTGGTCCGGCTCTTCTGCCACCTGACTATCTGCTCGTCCGTCCTTCTGTCTGTCCATCCATCCGTCCATTCATCCGTCGAACTATCCTTTCGTCTGTGCGTGTGTCCATCCGTCCGTCTATTTATCCCTCCGTCCGTCCATCCACCCATTATCCACTATATCATTCCGTCGTCCGTCTGTCTGCCTGTCTGTAGGTCCGTCCAATTGTTCTTCATACTGTCTGTTTGCCCTTCCATCCATCCACCAGTTCTTCCGTCCGATCGTCCGTCCATCCATCCGTCCGTTTTTGTGCTTCAATATATTGATCTTAAAGATGTGAACTTTGATAAATCAGAAAAATACTAAAAAATAGTTTTTCAAAACCTTTTAAATGATCAACAAATCAAACAATAATCATCTTCCATATTCTCACATTTAGATTAGTTTAGTATTTTACGTGTTTCCCAGTCAAAGTCAAAACAAGTTGGGCTTTCCTGGCAAGACAATTGGAAAACAGTTTTGTTTATATTTTACTTCAAGTCGCATTAGCAATAATATATCATAGATATAATGAGCTGTTGTTGCTGAAGTACGGGTCTGGGCACATGTGGCGTCTGTCCCTTGGTCCCGTGGTGCCGGGCACACTTATAGATAAACATCAAATGTTTACGGTTCCATTCGCTTGAACAATATTTTCTTTATTGCAAAGCAGCCAAAAGCAGAGGCAAACACAAAAGCAAAACAAGAAAAACTAATCCAAAGGCAAAAACAGAAGCAAAAGCAGATGTCAATTAAATATTACATTCATTGCACTCTCTGATAGCTGTTTATTTATTTAGAATATTAGATAAGCATATGTAGTATATATAATATGTATTATATAAGCATATCTACAGTATATATGTGGGCACGACTCGCTCACACGATTGACAGCGATTCTATTCAGGATGTTAAGTAATAGTTAGCTTATCCAGATGTCAATTAACATCTGTCATTTAGCTACTGCGCTCATCTCGGTTCCTGATAGAACAGAAACACAAATACGAAACAGTAATAATAATTATTTTGAATGCTGTGTGAAAAGCTATTGAAACTGTGTTATTATTTTTCTTGTTGTTCGAAAATCTAACTGTTACTTGATGTAATATAATTTGTTGTTTTCTATAATTCAGCTCGATCAGAGGCGGTTCTATATATATATATATATAGATATCGAAAACAAACAACATTCCTATATATACGAACAGGTATAAATAGATCTATGACGTTGTCTATCAACGAAATTGTAGTCGACTGCCTAATACTCGTTCAAGAGCAAAAAACTACGTTTAAAGTCTTTAAGACTAAACTTTTTGATAGCCAACATAATCAATTATTGTTAAAGTTCCTATTAGTTCTAATGAAAACATGGTATGAAATTTTCCTAAGTGAAATGATATATACCTCTGATTATAAAGAAACACAGACAGATCCGAGGAATCGAGCTTGCTAACTCTGTTGTTTCATTATAAATGAGCGAGTATAGAAATTCTTTATACTCAGCATGGGAAATAGTTGAGAAAGTCGAGTTAGCCCGATTGTAATCCTAATGCGTAATACGCTCTATGGGCAAATCAAGCAGAGCTAGGGAAATTGTTTTTTGGAAAATCACCCCTGCCACTTCAGAGAACGCATATATGTATGAATACATACACAAATATACCTACATATAAATATATTGTATATCTCTATATGTACATATGTATATCAAGCATGCCAAATACAAACCTTTGAATTGCGTTGTTTATGGGAATATATTTAAATACAGTTGATTATTGTCTTTTGGTTATATCAAATGCCGTTTTTTATAACTTAATAGATGTTTATATCATGCAGGGGACAGGAATTCGTCACATTGTCTAAGCGAGTCGCACTTGTAAGTTTAATTGAACAAAATCTCTTCAATTATTGTTTGCATGCGCAAAGTATTTCTCTGTTTCTAATTTATCTTTATCTCATTTATTTGAATAATAAAGCAGGAATTCACAAAATCTTTTTAAAATATGTATATGTTTCTTCTGAATACAGTATATAAAAACACATCGATTTCTGTCGGCATTTAAACACTCTCCGCCTCAACGGCATCAGCCTTAATGAGCGCACAGAAGTGTTCGTACTAAATATTTGTTTTTATTTTTGCTGCTCTTTTTTTTTTTTGTATTTGTTTGTTGTTTTAATTTAGATTTGCTTTCTCGAAAGAAATGAGCGACTATATCGCATATATATATGTACATTTCTAAGTATATAGTACACAAAGCTTGTATGAGACGCCACTCGGGAAAAGAAAAATAAAATGGTACAATGAATGTTTTAAGCTATTTATTTATATATATTATTATTTAATAAATCAGATTGTTTATTTTTATTTTTTTTTTTTTTTTCATTAAGCATTACATTTGCTTGAAAATTTATTTTGCATATATTTACATGATTTATTTTCGTTTGATTTATTTTTGTATTATTTCATTCAATGAAATCTTCATTGGCCGTTAAGTGTTATCGTCCATAGCGATAGCTGCCCATGATGGGCGTTCATTAATTGAAATTCAAATTAATCGATAAATGAGCTTCACTTCCGCATTGCTTCCAGCTAAAGCCGTGGCGCATGCGTTACAGCTGCACGTGCAAGAATCGTGACAGAATTGGCAATTCGTCAAATGCCATCACTAGATAACTGTGCAAGTCCACCAAACTGTGTAACTAAGAAAGCGTGCACATGCTAAGCTGTGTGAGTGTGTGTGTGTGTGTGTGTGTGCGTGAGTATGCAACAACTGTTACAACATTCTGACGCATCACAGATGCTTCGTTAGGCTACAGTTAGCTGACGTTGACGTCAACGGGCATCTATTGTGACGCCAGCGCAGTAGCAGCAGCCAGCAGCAGTTGCATCGGCGGCAATAATAATTGATTTTGATAACAGCCAAGTTAATTTTACCGTCAAACAGCTTACCGCTGCCCACAGCCCACACCCCTCACACCGCACGTCCAGCGGCAGTCAAGCCGCTAAACATTTGCCCACTCCCACTAAATACAAATTGCCGTTGCGGCTGATAAATTACACTAATCGCTGTGCTACGACGCGACGCCAGCGGCGACGACACATCGATATGTATGTACATACATATGTATGTATGTGCAGCTCTATATGTACTTATGTGTGTGTAGCTGTATTTGTTTTTGCATTGTTTGCGTGTCTCGATAAATCTTCACTTTCGGCGTCTCTCCGTCTCTCCCTTTCTATCGCACGCCAAGCACGACTTGAAAGCTCGCTAAACAGGAAAGGAACACAAAGTGCCGTAAGTGCCGTTATTGAAATTCGACCGATTCTATGCATGTGCGCAAACACACAGAGCGAGAGACATTTTAAATTGATTTGTTTGCGACTGCAGAAGTTGATAAGTTGCTACTTGGCCTCGACTGTAATTTTCCAAACAACTTTTGCCAAATACGTTGTATTTGAATAATATAACGTATGCAATGCATACTAAGCATATACATACAAACAAATACACTGCCAGCGAAATGTTATCGCACGCACTGACTGTCGATATCGCTTTCAATTTTATTCTGGTAAATTATCAGAGAACACTGTCTTTGCCGCCCCTCCCGCAAAACAACTCTTTGGCAAACTCCAAAAAGTATGCTATTTTTTATATGATAAGCTTTGCAGCTTAATTAAATAAATTCATAATGCAGCTGTAATCAATTTGAAACCAAAGTAGTTCAGAAGGTAAATATCAGGGGGCCTTTATAAATATCTCCAACTGGCATGAAGTAACGTCAAGTTGTTGGGCGTTCTTGATGAAATTTTGATGGGTTGTCGGGCCGTGTCCTTTTCTCATCATCTCAGCCGTTGTCCAAATAGTGTCAGCATAAAAATTCCACCTCGAATCCGGAATCCGATACCTGAGCGTTGAACATAACGAAGTAAACTGTACGCCAACTGGTCCCAACTACAGCGAATCGATGCTACCCTTTTTGTTCCTATTCATTCCGAAGTATTCCCACCAAGAGGTTGGCCTTGATGTGCTTGCTGCCTCAGGAGGTGCAGCAGCCGACTCTGGGGCTACTTGACTAACGCTTGCATTGGCTGCCGTGGCCTTGGATGCCTCACGCTTCAGGCCGACCGCGGATCGCGATCGCTGGGCTGCAGTATTGGCCACGGGCTTCACTCGCGACACAGATTCCTTATTCCCGGTGCCGATATTGGTGGTCGTCGTCGTCTGGATGGTCGCGCTCGATTGCTGCGGTGTTGGTGCCATGCTCTCTCTTCCATGGCTCCGCCGACGTCTATCGCCGCCGAACAATTTACCCAGGTACGGCATGCACATGACTTTGACTGATGGGCGTTGGCAAAACAGAAATTTAGATTTTCGTGAAAGGTCGAAATGTTAATTTAGTTCGATCTGTTTATCGTCTGGATTATGTGATGGAATCTGAATACGTTTTCATCTGACAGCTTAGGCTGCTGATTGCTAGCGCAGCGCTTACTGCGACAGGCAAGCCGGGGGGGAGTGAGACAGAGGGAGAGAGATAGAGATAGAGAGGTGGACACAAATACATATGAGAAGGGAAAAGTATAGATAAGCTAAGGAACTGAATGAAAGAAAAACTTAAAAGATATGGAACCTGGGCGGAAAGGGAGAGGGAGAAGGTGATACAGACGAACAGACAGAGAGAGAGAGAGAGAGAGAGAGAGAGAGACAGACAGACTCAGGGACTAAGAAAAGGATACAAAGCGAGAGAGAAGTTACAAATTATAAAGATACAGAAGAATAGAGTTAAATGATTGATATATGTATGTATGTATGTGCACATAGAGAAGGAACGAGAAAAATGGTAGTAAGAGAAAATTTATAAATAGAAAATTGAGTAAACACAAATAAATAGAGAAATTTCGAGCATGTGAAGACAGACCTGAACCACTGTGCAGCTGTTGCCGCAGCCATCGCTGGGGGGCAGGCAGCGCTATTTATAGACGTGTTGCATACGCAGCGTCTGTGCATCTGTGCTGCAGCAGACACAATGCGTTTGTTAGTATCTTACGAATCGGCGTCCAGCATCGATGGCTTCACTTGGCGTACGGCGCATGAATCAGCCGCTGGGCATCCGGGTCTGCTGCTGTCGCATTTGTACCTGCATCAACTTTGGCTTTGTGCTCTCGCCGGGCGGCCTGCTCAAGCTGATGCAGCTCGGCCTGGCCACGCTGTGCGAGGGTCTGCTGATACGCTACGGCGTGCCATATGCCGATTCCATTGGCCAGGCGCTGACCAGCTTCCTGGCCACAACGGGCCACTGCTTCACCACCACGGGCATATTGCTGCTCTGCTATTGTTTCTCGGACAAGTCGTACGGCCTCATACGCCAGTCGCTCTTTGTGAGTAGCCAGATTTGTTGTATACCTATACTATATACTATAGTCTAAGACTTTGGCATTGGCAGGAAACACTGTTCCATGGCCTGGCCAGCTGCATGTACTTCAGCTCGGCCAGCTACATGGGCTTCGCCTGCGTTGTCTGGCTGCATCCGCAATTTCTAGTGCGTCCCGGCTTCTGGGCATATCCGGCCATGACTGCCGCCTACGTAAGTATTGGCCATAGCTTAATTTTAATGTGTGTATGTATGTATGTATATACTCCTAATTGTATTCTTCTATGCAGTACATGGGCTATGCAGCGGGTCTCCTACATGCTATCGACGCCTATCTCTCCTTCAAGCACTTTCGCAGGGTTAGCTAAGAGCGATGGGCTTTAAGGTATGCTAGAATTTTCTTTTATACATCCGACATGAACTTAAAAAAACAGTTAAATGCTCCTTTAACTGTTACATCAACTATATATATACTTACGTATATGTTTTATATTCGACTTTGACTATCTCTCTCTCTCTCTCTCTTCCTTTCTTTCTTTCTCTCATTATCTTCGTTTTGCAAATTTTGTAAACGTTTTTTGATGTCAATTCGATTTTGAATTTTCTATTATAATACATAAATCCTAATTTTAAAATTCATAATTAATTTCAATCGTAATTAACTAAATTTTTTCTCTCCCCTTTCTCTTTTCAACACTAAACAGTTTATCCAGCCCAGACAAGCACAACTATGCAACGACTTTGTCTAGAATTAAGAAATACTTATAAGTATATATAGATATATATATATATATATACTAAGACTTTTCGCTGACTGATCTCTCCCATAAAGATGTCCCAGAAATTCGCAGTCATCAGGCAATTACTGTTTATACACTATGTGCATTTATGCAGTTAGGTACGTGAAATGTATTTAATATATAGCTAAATATGAGCGCAAACTCGTATTTAAGGCACCATTAGTTGAGAGATTTACAATAAAAGCATTTAAGTATACGTTAATTTGTATGTAAATGGACTGGTTCGCGTTTATACATATATTGGCCAGGATGGCGGCCGTTGGCACCGTCTAAGCCATTTTGTTGGCCGCTTTGAATTTCCTAAATGTAAATAAACAAAGTCAATATTAATTATATTTCTATTCATATTAGTATGCTTTGCTGCGGTTCATACTTGAGCTGCTTCAGCGCCTGGCTGGTCTCATAGTCAGCCTTCAGCAGTCCGATGCGCACCCAGCGCGGTCGCTCGTGAATCACCTTGTGTATGAGAAACTTGAGGCCCAGCAGCAGATGCTCGAAGATGACAAAGGACAGATCCGGTATGGAGGGCAGCCAATGGGCAAAGAATTGTCTGACAAAGAGAACAGGCATATAAATATATAAAACGAGAGAGAGAGAGAGGGAGAGGGAGAGAGAGAGGGAGTCAGTTATATAAATTTACTTGACATTCGGCTGGAGAAAGAGCAGGCCACAGTTGCTCAGCAGCGACATCACAGAGAGCAGCTCGAAGGCCAGCTGCCAGGCGCCAATGTTCTTGGCACGACGCCCAAAGGGACGCTTGAAGATGTTGCACAGCTTGAACATGTCGATGTGGACGGCGAACACGTTGTTGATCAGCGCACCGATGGCGGCAAAGGGCGCCACGGCCGCAAAGAGCACCACGTAGCCGAACTGTATGCAGACCTGCAGATAGTCCTCGTACGTGGAATGGTATTCATCGAGGCCGGACTCGTAGAATGCTTGCTCGTAGCGCGGCTTGTTGCTGATGCTGCGCAGCTTCTCTGGCTCGATCTCCTTGTGGCGATACTTGGCATACTTCTGTCGCAGCACCGCCATCAGTGGTATGCCAATCTCCTGTGCTATGCACACCAATTGGAAGATGAGCAACTGCATCATCAGCTGGTACTTGAGCTGCTTGAGATCCTGCAGCACGAACGCAATATAAAACTGGGAGAAGAAGTTGTTCACAATCTCGAAGAGCATCAGCTTATTGACCCGATGCCGCTCGTACTGCGACCTGGTGCGATGATTCTCCAAATTGGTCAGGAATGTGGCAAGCTTTTCGTATGCCCACGAGAAAATCGCTATCAGCATGGACTGCACAATGACGGGTATATAGAGCAGCCAGGAATCCGCTCCGAAATCGGCCAGCACCTCGGCCTCTATTTGAAACTGATACAGAGCAAACCAGGCGGCAGCCACCACGCAGCCCAGCACCACCG